>NW_006911335.1:0-141822 GCF_000523455.1 Bipolaris oryzae ATCC 44560 | reverse complement strand
ATTACTTTTATAAAAGCTATTATAGTAATAGAGATATTACGTATTAAAAATAGTAGGTTAATATTTTAGGTAGGGCAGATAGTGTTGCATTGGCTGATTGTTGCATTGGGTGAGCACGGACAGTAGTAGTGAAAAGTACATATTCAAGTGATTCAGGGCTATCAAGGAAGAGGGCATCATGGATAGTACCAATATATGCATTCGCATATCCTCAGTCTCCCTATTTCACCCTCTACTATACCAGATTACTCACAGTCCAGCTATTCCGTCTGAGATGCTACGATTTATGTCTAAAAGATCCAAACCTGATTTTCCAGGCCCGGACCTATCTTCCACACCAATCGCTTCTAGCTTCCTCGGTCTCAGGATCTGTGCAAAAAGGAAACTCGACGCGACCCCCTTTCTTGGAAAAAGTCAGCACCGCTCTACCTAGAGTCGCTACAATAGGTAAGGAAATCTTGTCTATTCATGTTAAGGTTGGTACCGCAGCGGGCGCTTGCGCAGAATGACAACGATGCAAGGGCCGCGTATCCTGGTTGGAGGCCTTGGACCACTGTTATTTGGAGGATCGGGGATTCTATCTTGGCGGATGTAAGATGCGGGAGCTAGATTTATCAAATGCGTGGTGCATAAAGAAACATGAGGCGTTGAGTTTGTGATGTAATGGGATGCTAGGAGGTGATGGATACTATGGAGGCTTGCAATGTTGGAGCGATAGGATCCGAGCGTGTCAACAGCATACGGGAGCGATTGTGAGATTTTTCCAGCGAGGCTCAGGTACGTGTGTGCTCAAAGGTAGTAGCGCGAATGAGATTTCACCATGACATGTGCTGGGTACACGTAGTACATTGTAAGTTTGGCTTTAGTGGTCTATTGCAATCAATCTTAGTCACGTATACTAGAAGAAGAAAAACGATCCAATTTACTCTGGGAACCTCCGCTCCAACCACCCAGGGCTAAGCAAAGATTTTGGCAATTCCTATAAGCGAAGAGCGCATGATTACGTGAAAAATAACAATGCCCAAATAGGTATATAGCAAGATAGCCAGAGTAGCTAGAGCAGTGGATAGAAAGACTAGGATTAAAACAAATAAAAGTTCAAACGGCATAATTGAATTGACAAAAGAGTATTGATCGCGAAGTCAAGAGGATAACTGCATAATTTCTAAATTCAAAACTTGCAGTTCACAAACAATCAAGCACAATAATGAAAGGATCATTTTTCAACAACGTATTGTAGTGTACCATCATGTGATCCCACCGCGGATATACATATATTGGGATCTCTTTTCAAAATAGGTCGACTACCTTCTTCACTCGATACAACTTGGTAATTGGCTTTTGGTTCTATTCTCCCAGATCGATGGTGAGAAAGTCAACCATATGACATTCGACAGTAGCAATATGCACTACAAAATCCAATTACACGCATAATCACCACACAATGAAAAACATCAGAAAACGCTCACGGATACCACCTCATAAGAACAAAAACATCAAGTGCGATATTCTTGATTCATTTCCTTTTGTCATATCTAGCAACCAAGAATCAAAAAAAAGCCGTAGGAATGGCCATACGGAAACCACATGCCTACAAAGAGGAACCTACCTCCCCAATCTAACATGCCATCAGAAAAAAAAATGCAAAACTAAATACGCCGAATCGTCATCATCATCATTTCACACATCCATACAATCCACACACACACACACACACCTAATCCAGGCTCTGAATCTGCACCTTGATACACCCGGTTTTTGGATCCGCCGCCGTCTTAAACGCCTCAACCGCATCCTCGAGCTTAAATCGATGCGTAACCAGCTTCTTCAGATCAATCACGCCACTCTTGTACAACCGAATAGCCTTGGGCCAGGTATTGCAGTAGCGGTATTGGAACTGGAGGTCGACCTCGCGGGTACTGAGGCGCATGAAGGGGATTTTGATTTCGTTTTTGCCGACGCCAATGACGAAGACTTTGCCGCCGAACTTGACGGTTTGGATGGCGCTGTTGATGGAGCTTTCGACACCGGTGCATTCCATGGCGTGCGAGGGCTCGACGCCCTCGGTGAGCTTGAGGATGGCGGCTTGGAAGTCTTCGGGGGTGTGGCTGAATTCGACTTTGTGGGTGAGGACGTTGGGGACGAGCTCTTTGGCGAAGTTCAGGCGCCCTTGGTCGATGTCGGTGATGACGAGGGGAGTCGCGCCTGCGGCTTGACAGCAGAGGAGGGTGACGAGGCCGATGGGGCCGGCACCGCACACGATGACGGGGTCGCCGAGACGGACGTTGGCGCGGTCCATGCCTGCGAGGGCGACGCTGAGGGGCTCGAGCATGGCGCCGTCTTCGAAGCTCATGCTGTCTGGAAGCTTGTGGCACCACATGGCTGGGTGCTTGAGGTAGCGGCGCAACAGGCCGGTGACGGGCGGAGTGGACAGGAAGAGGACACGCTCGCAGCCGTTGTAGCGGCCTGTAAGGCAGGGCTCACATTCTCCGCAGATGATGTTGGGTTCGATGGCTACGCGGTCGCCGGGCTTGAGATGTGTCACTGAGGGGTGGCAGGCCATGACTGTGCCTGCAGATTCGTGGCCCAAGACATGTGTGTCTTCGACAATCATGGGACCAATGCAACCCTGTATACCAAATCAGTGAGTTGTTTCTTTGAAAGGAAACCTTGTTGCAATTTTTGACAACAAAGCCCTGAGCAGCAGTGTCGACCGGGAGACTGAGAAAAAAAAACATACAGCATGCCAAAAATGAATGTCACTACCGCAGATACCGGTGCTCTTGACGTTCAACAGAACCTCGCCAGGCTTCAAATCTCCGCCTCTTTGCACCTCCTCCAGACTTGGCTCTGCCTCTGCGACCCATAGATCGTGGGCGGGGTTGGTGTAAACACCAATGTTTGCCTTTTCGGCCTTGATCTCGGTAGCACTCATCTTGTGATTTTGCTGTTTAGAATACTGAAAAGGAAGAAGAAGCGGAACAGCCTGGGTATATGGTCAAGTGAAGAAGGGAGAAGGAAAGAAAGAGAGGAAGAGAGGGAGGGACAAGTAAACACAGCGAAGCAGATCAGCTGGGCCCGACGGTCTAGGTCCCCGATTCTTTTTTGCCCGTCTGCGTGTCGCCTTGCCATGGTCTTTAACCTGTGGTTGTCCCGCCTGGCCATCATTGGTGCGGGGCAGGCAGCACGCGTCGTTGTGATAATCTCTCCTAAACGGTCGCGGCCACAACGACCCCACTGACAGCAGGACCGCGGTTGAACGGATTACTTCCACGAATGGGAACCCGACAAAGTCCGCAATTGGCCCTTCTGGGCCAACCGAGTCAGCTTTTTAGGGGGGTCGGACAACAAAAGCTTGCATGGGCTGGTGGGGTTGGGGCTAGTACCGCTTCTGGTAACGTATCCTGCAGCGCGCCAGCGGCAAAGACAGATTTCACGATACTTCAGCCGTGGTGTTGAGCAGGCGGCTCGTCGGGACATGGTATTTACTGTGTAGTAGCTTCGGCGGTGAGCCGAGTGTGCGTGTTCGGCCGGTGACGGAGCCGAGTGAGCATCTGGACGCGTGACTTGAAATAGAACAAGTCTGGAGGGGTTGCTAATGACACACGGACTGCATTGGTTGTTGCACCGCATACATACATACATACATTCATACATACTTACTACGGAAAATCTCACCTGCGTATACGTGACCTGCGACTACAACATCTCTTCGACCTACTCATGGCCAGAAGTCACAATCAGCCCATTCTGCTCCTCTGCGCTGTATGCGCAGAGCCATCCTGCGTCCCATCACGCCACGACGCGTAGGTACAGCGCCGTCACATATACCTCCCCAGTGGCTCTCCGCAATCCCAGTTCCCAGTACCATACACATGTAGTAGCATCCTGCCACACTCCCGCCAAGAACCCCCTCTCATCTTATCCCGCTCGTCTGCCCGGAATACCAAGCCTTCCCATGACCCGACAAGCCAGGCCAAGCACTCCTGCTGTTCCTCAGGCACACCCTCGTCAATGCGCAAGCTTTCGGAAACCAGATGTGCCGAACGAGCGCCGACACGCCCGGAGTCGGTCTCCCGGTGCACTCGACGTGATTGACGTGACTGACAGGTTGAAATGTCGTTCGAGAATGGTTCGATGGAGGATAGGATGACTCGCGCACATGGAGACAAAGAAAAAAAAAGAATGGTCATCTATACTGCACTGAGTTTTCCCATCACAATCTTCAGAGTCAATCAAACATGTGCCATAGGTGGACAGAGAGAGTGTGTGAAGTAAAATAGATCTTCTAGATATGCATTTGTAGATAGTAGATGGATATGGAGTTAAATCGACAGAAAAGAAAAAGGAAAAGGAAAAATAAAAATAGGTGCACCCGTGGGTTGCTACCTCTTCCAACGGAGGGGGCTATGATCATAACATGGGCAAGAACAATAGTCAAATACACGCCTTGAACCAAGATGGTTTTTGTATCGCGAAAAAAGAATACCACTTTCTCAAGCACCTAGAACTAGATTTTGCAACTTGTCTAGAAATGCTCCTTCCAGAACTTGAAGTCGACTTCCTGGCAAGTCGCTTGCTTACACGCCTTCTTGATGTCCCGAGCTGCAACATTAGGTCCACAGAAGTAGACTCCCACCTCGGTGCGTAGCGTGCTCTCGAGGCCGTTCATGTAAGTGCGGTCCAGGATACCATCGCGCATACCGCAGAGCAGGCGCGGGAAGTCAGGACGACCAAAGTTGGTACGCGACTTGAGTTCGGTAAGCGGGTCCTTGTCTGTGCCCACAGAGTTGAGGACAATGTTTTGCGCCGTGTTGGCATCCATCTTCTGGGTGAGGTAAGTGTGGATGCGCAAGAACTGGTCGCCGTCTGCGCCACCAAGAGACTGTGCCTCGAGAGAGGAGAGTAGCGTTTGGAACCACTCAAAGGAAGACGTGTCTTTGCAGACCCAGATGAATTCGACACGGCGGAGACGCTTGGGTGGGTTGGGGCTCAGGCGGAGGTGGTAGATGGACTTGAGAATCGAGGCCCAAGGTGTGACGCCAATACCAGTACCAATGAGGACAGCGACTTCGTTCTCGAAGACGTCTTCAGCAGGAGCTCCGTACGGTCCGTCGATACGGAGGGCAGGCATCTTTTGGCCGTGCTGCAGAGCAATCTCGTACATGCCCATGGGGTCCAGCTCGTCGTACAGCTTGGATTGCGACTGACCGGCACCAAGCGCATCGGCGAGCGCACGAGTAAAGTCACCGACCTGGCGGACGTGGACCGAGATATAAGGATCGTTAGGGCAAGAAGTGATGGTAAATGGATGCCACTGGTAGTAGCTAACTTCTGGGCAATTCAGGAACAGCCACTGTCCGGGCTTGTACTTCATGCTCGGCTTGGTGAACTGGATCTCAACAGCATCGTAAGGGTGGCGGACGACCTTGACAATCTTGGTCTCGCGCCTGCAGCGGATTTCACGGTAAAGGCGGTCAAAGAGGTACAAGCCGCCGCCAACGAGCTCCCATCGCCAACCCTCGTAACCAATGCAATGGGTCCAGAAGTTTTCGTGATCAAACGGAGACCATGCTGGGGCTGTGTCACGGACGAAGCAGCTGGTCGCGTGTGTGTACATGCCGAGCAAAAACGGAATAAACAGGTGGTGGGTGTACCAGAAGGTCTCGAATGACTGCTGGCGGATCCTGTGGTGGGCCGTCGTGTACATCAGCAGCATGCAAAGAAGCATAATGTGTCCCGTGATACCACCAGCCTCTGCGTAGTGAATCTGAAGAGCAATCTGGGGTCGCACTTGCACACGCTCGACGTTGAAGAAACTACTGCTGTCAGCTTAGACGTATGGATTACCGCCGGGTGCCACTCACTTGACATAATGCGCCACAACGTGAAGAATCGTGAAGAACAGCATAGCATAGGCGACTTGTCGGTGGAACCACATGGATTCATCAAGAGGCATGAAGCGCGCCTTGGGTCGGAGCCATCGGAGGATGTTTCGGCACATAGGCATAACGATAACCATGGTATCGACTGAGAGAACTAGACCTGCACCACGAGATATCCAGACGGAAAACTGAAGAGCGTTGAGAGGTGCTAGACGTGCATCGTTGGCTTGCTTCCACCTGTGGTTTGTGTCAGACATGTTTAACTAGAGGTAATGGGATTGTGCGTACCATCCTATGCCGAAGATGGCAAAATGAAAGCCCCAGAAGAAGAAATGAAAGGCGAGTTTCGACGGCGTAAAGAGCCGCGACCATGAGACTCCTCCTCCAGACATGGTGGCGGTTGCTGCAAGGCTGTGGTGGTGGCGGTGGTGGTTGCGACGGTCCGTTCAACGGTGATTATGAAAGATTAAAGAGTGTACGCGTAGTAAAAAGCGAACCTCAACCAGAAAAGCAATACGATCCAGTCGAAGTTCAACCCGGCCAGCCAGATACGAAATAAAGAAAAGAATGTCGGTGTCCCGGAACGGGCGGAGTGGTGTGCGAGGAAGAGGGGTGGAGGTGGAGGACGACCCCAAGACTGGCTGGGAACCAAGGGTATTAGAATGTCTAGCCCAGGAACAAGCCGAGCTCACCAACGCAGATCAGTGTGCGAGTCGTGAGGAGCCGCGCAGGAGTGGGTAGAGCGGCACGCTGTGCTGAAACTGACAGGGCCTGGTTCGGTACGGATGTGGCTCAGGCCGATGTCCTGGTAGGCCTTTGGTATAACCAGCTGGACTAAGCTCAATGACTGTCCAAATGGCCAGGAAGGGAAGCGATACAAGGCAGTTGTGGAGGCGCCAATGCTCACTAAGCCTAAGGCGTAGATTTGAGGAGTTGAGGGTAGTGGAGGGGTTCGCAGCTATGCGCAAGCGCCTAGTGTGTGAAGAGCGTCTCAGACCTGAAGCGCCAGGCACAAAACCATTTTTTCCTTGGTCTTTAGGGGAGAAATTCCGGGCTTGACAACAGCTGGCCGTCTCGGGGGTAATGCACGACACCGTGTCTGTGTGATGGCTAGCGGTATGCAGCGATGCGAGCAATGTTTCGCTTAGGCCTCTGTTTGAGGATCAGGCTTTGGTGAGGACAACGGAGAGAACGAAGCAGCCACAGTGTTGCAAAACTGAAAGCGCGAAAGTCGCAAAATTCCGCACGTCAATCTCGGCGGCAATCTGACAGGCGCACTCGTGGTGTCGCGGTATTGTTTGGGAGGATTTGTTGTCCGGCGTGCGTGAGCAGATTTGCGAGTGGGCTGGGGGGGACGCTATCTGACGGATCGGGTACTTTGATACGCGAGGTCGTGGTGAAACGGTAGGCGTTGGAAGGCGTGTCGTGAGTAAAATAGAGAAAACAGGCTATCAATCTTCCAATGCTGTCGTTTGCTATGTTAAAGTCGGTATATGGAAATGGCTAGGATGCAATCTCATGGGCGTTGGCAATGGGCAGACGGTGAGGGACAAGTGTTTGAGATGGGTCTTGTTCTCAGGTGGCGGCTCTACTCCTAAACTAGGGTGGCCCTACCTCCCCACTAATACACAGAATGGACACGGCGGAACAGAACAAGAGCATGGTGTGAGCCCATCGTGGCTGTCGTGGCGTGTGAGCCGCCGAGGTGTACTCAAGAGGCACTTCTCAGTCGTGGTTGGTAGCACTGGATATCGGTCGAGAGGCTGGGCGTGGAGCAGGCAGCCAATGGCGAGCAGTCTGCAAGCGCTCAGGTACCCCCACAGAGTTTACGCCCGCTAGTGCATAGTGGCTAGCTGCACGAGTACAAGATGTCGTCGCTATTTTGGTCTGTGGCCGTTGCCTCCGGCTGGATGGAGGGAAAAGTGCCAATTGCCGGCCCTATCCACAGTGGGCCTTTGAGCGAGTGAACATTGTCGGCACCCTTAGTCTCGTCTTGGTTTGTGTGACGACGGGAGCGGTGTGCAGATGCAAAAGACGGCCAAGAAGACGACGAGTGCTCTGGGCGATTGGGCTGAGAAATCAATAGCTCAGGCAACGAATGCAGAATCATGGCTGGGGATGAGAATGGGAATGAGTTGAGTGCTGGCTCATTCGCAGAGTTGCCGCTGTGGCTTGGGCTGTTGGGTGCGAAGAGTGTGGTTGTGGCTGGTGCTGTGGCGGTGTCCATGACTAATATTTCTGTAGTTTACTAGTAAAGGAAGGCATTTTGTATACATAATCAACGTTACTATACTATACAAAATAAACGCAAATCCAACGGCAACAGCACCCACTGCTCTCTGCATGATCTTACCACGCCGCTCGAAAACAAAGTCAGGCCATTGTTCCAGCCCAAGATCTCGTTCGGCTCGCTGAGCCCCAATGGATCAGCACTTTAACGCTCTCTGTGGCTACGCAATCGTCCGACAACCAGGTTGGAGAAAAGCTTGCATGCTCCTGCGAACTGATACAGAACGAGTATCGAACCACTTTGTTTTGTCTCGACGGCATTGACAGGATGAACAGGCCTGTGAAGTAAACGTTGTCGTATGATGTTGTTTGATGAGCGTACCTGAGGACCCAGGAGCAGCCCTTCGATGTTGTTTTCCATGCAGTCAGGCCGCGGATCGTCATGCGCCCCGCCTTGGACTATCCTGAGGCACAGAGGAGAAACCGGGACTCAGGCATCCGCTGGCTAGGAGCAAGCCATTGCCCTGGCCGTGCCGCATCTGGATGGATGACGGGGAATTCCCAAGCCGCACATGGATGGTCATGGGCCAAAGCGAGAGAACAATCCGGCGGCGTGGAGACTATCGGCAGCACGGAGACTAGTAGCGTAGGCGAAAGCATGTGGAGGCGTGATGTAAGTAGGTAGTGATGGAGATAGCCGACAGACAGCGCTTGGGATATGCGTACATGGTGCTCTCTCTCTCTCTCTCTCTCTCTCTCTCTCTCTCTCTGATTTGGATTGGTGCTCGGTTGGTGCTGTCGCCATCCATGACAGGCACATGAGCGTGAAGCGGTAGTCTTTTTTTCGCCTTTTTCCCCGTCTAGCGCAGGGCGAAGGGTTGGCAGCAAAAGCCAAGCGGCTGTTGCTGGGATGTGATAGGGTAGACGAGCATCCGGCGCACGGCCGCTGTGGCTGCAGCGGGGCCAAGCACGCTCGTCCATGTCGTCCATCTCGTGCAGGCAGCCAATGACCTTCACCACAACCGCCCTCCATCGTAGCCATGCGGGTCAAGCGGCTACACAACTGACCTGCACCATTTCATCCCACCCCAGTCACGGCCCAGTCACTGCCCAGCCAAAAACAACCAGGATCAGAATGGCGCATAATTGTCTTTACAATTGTGGTCGACTCCCGCTGTCGCTCCCGGTATACTGATACACCTCACGTCGCGAAGCTCAACGGCAACACCACGCTGCCTGAACACCTAACACGCCTGAGACTCGCCTACGCCTCAGCCCTCTATAGCACTTGCGCAATATCTCTCCACTCTGCTCATCGCTGCCTGTCCCCAATCACGCCTTACCGATTTGAGCCCCCACTGAACCGCCGTTGCACCCGACGCATTGCCTATAACAAACTCCGCCCTGCCCCTCCGTCCCACGTCTGCTGCTCATCTGTCAACGAGGCTACTGGTAGTCGAAGGGACATTTCTGCTTACTTTCTTTCTTTGTTTCTCTCCTCCCTTCTTTTCTCTTACCATTTAACTTTCTTTCCCAAACGACCGCGGGCTCGGTTTACTGCTCGTATCCCTTCTTTATAATTTCTGCACAATGGGCAAGTTAATCAAGAACCACTGGGCGCGTCTCGTCATCCTCACTGCTGCTGCCTGTAAGTCCAGTCCTAATACATCACATTCTCCACTCTACCATCTTTGTTACTAACTTTATCATCACAGACCAAATAGCCGCTGGATTCCACTGCTTCTTCTGGCCAAAGATCTTCTGGGATTTCCTCACCAAGAACCTCGATGGCGCTGTCAAGCCCATTCCCGTCCTGCAAGTCCTCAATGTAGTTCTCGGTGTCATTGGTCTCGCCTGGGAATGGCCCTTACCGCTGCTCGCTGGTACAGGCCTGCATCGTTCAATCGAAGCACGTCTCATCGTCTACCCGATCAGCGCTCTCTGTGCTCTCCTCATCTACCAAGGCACAAACTCTGGACTGTACTACATTGTCGGCATGTTTGCTTACTTTTGGGCATACAGCGAAGGCGAGGTACGTTACACATGATCTCTTCCTCTAATTTACTATCATACTAACATGCTCCAAGATTGTCTGTCCCGAACCATGGACCCTACCTAAGCGCGGCTCTTCTGTCCGTAAGATAGGCGTATAGTTTGTCCACGATACACAGACAGAATAATCTCAGCACATACAAACCCCCAATTTCGCTTCATCACACCCATTTCAACCCGGGATTTATGAATCATGTACCCATTGTCCATGTAGACGACTGTACCTTTTTCCGCATTTTTGCAACCCGACATCTCTGGCAGACACTCCTCTTGATTTAGCGACTAAACTCTATATATTTTTTTTCTCGTCTCCTCGCCGGCCGCAGAAAGCCGTAGCGTGGGAAAGGCAAACCCGGCGCATTCTTATTCATACCAAATATCGCGTGTTACTTTTTTTTTGTTGCGAGGGAGAAAGGCATATAGCATGTGCGAATGATTCCTCCATAGTCACTGTCATGACGATTATGTATTCAAGTCAAGCATTCAACCCTCCCCAATTTTTGCGGGAGGGGACCTCCATCCTGAATTCTTCGCATTCTGAACAATCAAGTTCAAAAATAAAAAAAATAAAAAAGAGAATCAACAAAAACAAAATATCATCAACATTGCAAAACGTGCATATGTCAACTTGGACCTCCATGAACATTGTTCCCACCCTAGAAAACAGCAGCGCAAAGCAACAAAACGCAACATAGTTTAACCCCCCAAGAAATCCTGCACGTCAACAAATGCATAAAAGAAACAGTGGGCATTGTAGAACAACATAATGTCTGCACAAAAAAATCCCTCTCTCTGTCTCTCTCTCGCGAGATAAACTGACGTACGTAGGGAACGTGCGTGACACACGTCGTGTTTCAGGCCTGCCCATGTCCACACACTCAGCCACAGCCACACGCACACGCACCCACGTCACTTCTTGCTTTCCTCCCCTCCCTCGTCCCTGTTGATTTTTCTCCTTTTTTTCTCCTTTTCCTTTTTTGGGTAAGGATTACTCCACTTGCACGTGGGTTCATGGGGTCAGACGTGTTGCGCTTCAGTGGGGTGGCTGGGGTGGGTTAAGGGGGGGTGGAGACCATGGGGTGGTGTTGACGAAGGTAGTTGTGAAGAGGGAAGATGCGGGAAGCATGCAGGTAGTATGGGTTTTCTCATAGGAAGGTGAGAAGAAAAAAAGATGTACTTGATTTTATTGATATTTTTTTCTATTTGGAAAGGGAAGAGAAGGAGTTTAGAAGGGGAAAAGGAATAAAAATTAGTTTCATGTTTTAGGATATTTAAGTATGTTAGGAAAAAAACATATTTGGCTTCACTTTCAAAAAGTAAAATATATATATGCAGACGGTGAATATGGCCGTTGGTTCCTCGGAGATATTTTTACTACATACTAGACACTACTTCATTTTCATATCAACGTTCAAAAAATAACAGCATCTCCTTTGCTGCAGGGTCAAGAAAAAAGAAAAGAAAAGTTCGTGACGAGACATACATCTACTCTTCTTCGCCCTCAAAAACAACAATACCGCAAGGCAAAACCTTTGACAAACCAGATCAAACCTACTCAGCAGGTCCCTCGATCAAAATCTTGATGCCCTTGCCGCCCTTGACTTCCTTGAACGCATTCTCAGCCTCCTCAAACTTGACTTTGCCCGTGATGAGCTCCTTGACTGAGATACGGCCGCTTGCCACAAGGTCAATCGCAGTCTGATAGTCGCCAGGACCATAGCGGAAGGAGCCCTTGACGTTGAGTTCCTTTGTGCACATCGCTACAATGGGGAAGGTGATATCTGGCTTGCCCATACCGCCCTGTTGGTAGTTGGTTAGAAAATATTAATATGATAGAAAAAACAACAACAAGACATACCTGAACATATGTTCCTCCCATACGCAAAGCGTGAATGGCAGTCTGAATGCAAGGCTCCGCGCCAGATGCATCGATGATGACATCGGCACCAGGTCCCAATTCGCACTGCTTGATCATGTTTTTGGCGTTCTCCTCTGCGCTTACACGCTCGCTCTTGAAACTGGAGTTGGCTGCGTAGTTGAGCGCAAAGCCCAGACGCTCGTCGTTGATGTCGACGGTGACGATCTTCTTTGCGCCGTATGCCTTTGCGACGGCGCAGCAGAGCAGACCGACGGGACCAGCTCCGAATACGACGACAGAGTCGCCGGGCTTGATGGCTGCTTGGCGGGTAATGTGGACAGCGACGGCGGTGGGCTCGATCAACGCGCCCTCCTCCATGCTCATGTTTTCGGGCAGCTTATAGCAGTAGTCCTCGGGAAGAGTATAGTACCGTGCGAGAGTACCGTCGTATGGGGGAGTTGCTGCGAATGCCATGTCTGGGCAGAGGTTGTACTTTCCCTCTTTGCAGCGCACGCAACGACGGCAGGGCACACCAGGCTCCATGGCGACTTCATCTCCGACTTTAAGACCCTTGACCTTGTCGCCAACCTTGTGTACGATACCGGCAGACTCGTGGCCGAGCACCATGGGCTTCTCAACTACAAAGTGGCCGATGCGTCCCTCGACCCAGTAGTGCACGTCGGAACCGCAGATACCAGTCCATCGCGGCCGCACAATGACATCGTATGGTGATGGGAGTTCAGGAATTGGCCGATCTTCATATGTGACTTTGAATGGTTCTTGGAGAACGAAAGAGGGGTTCTAGCCAGATGTCAGCCATCTTCTACTCTTCTGCTATGGATGTTGGCCGCCATGTTGTCGTGTCGCGTTGCGCATGGCGGGGTTATGGCGGGGCAATGTAAAGTACCTTTTGGGAAGCGGTTTGTGTGGCCATGGCGAATAATGTGCAAGATATGAATGTGATTGTTGGCACTGATTCAATTCAACATCTACACACGGAGGGAGAAAAAAAAGAAGAGACAAGAATAATCTTTCAAAACTCACGCGCAGGTAAGTCCTATGTAATGACGATGCAAAGGGTGGACCCCCGAGCTACAGCTCCGCAGCGAGCTATCCCGCCCAGGCTAGTTGGAAGGTTGTTGACCAAAGGCTCGAGTCTGGATGCGTTTCAATTATCCGGACTAATTACCCGGCGCGTGCATCACTCTTCTTGGACCGTTCCGTCTGAACACATCGGCGTTGCTCCGAGGGTTGGTTGCTGTGCGCCGCCGCGAGTATGCGAATGACCAGAAAAATCCCACGTACGTGGTCCGTGGGGGCCCTGCCAAAAAGCCGAGGCCTCGCGTGGCCATATCTTCCAAAGGATAATCTGCCCAACTTTAGCCACTGACTGGTGGCTTTTTACCACTTGAGCCTTTCCTCGTCCAACATGCCCACCAACACGTCACGAGCGCACCGTCGTCTGGGTCACCGCTCCCTCTGGACGCGCCCCAGTCGTCGTATCCTTTCTCTTCACCTTCGTCCACTATCTGCAGCCCAATCTCAACCATCCGGCGGCGAAAGTCCTCAATCTGAGGCAGATATGCATCTCTGTAGGGAAACTCCACAATGACTTTGGCGTCGCTGTCCTGCGAAAGCCAAACCGCAATCGTGTCTACCAGCATGCGAGGATGATCTACAGAGTACAGCGAATCTGCAGCCAGGATTACTGGAAACTTCGCGGGCATGGCCTCACCGTCGTCCTGTAGTGGCTCGCAGACCTGAGGCTCAGTCCAATCAAGCATGGCCGCGCGAGCACTTCCATTGTTCCCGTTGACCACCTCGTCATTCTGAAGTATGTTGTACTTAAGGTTTGGACAGATGCTGGGCAGGTCTGTCAGCACGACGTCTGCACCCAGGCCTGCCATGGCCAGTCCAACCAGCCCAGTTCCCGAACCAAGTTCAAGGACTTGTAGTCTACTTTGTGTATCCGTGGGAACCAGATCGAACGAGCTGAGGCGTTTCGCGAGGAGATATGACGCTGCCCATGTTTTCAGACCCAGGTCGTCGCCAGTCATAGTCGGCTCGTGGATGCTGAGGTCGAAAGCGTCGGACGAAGTGGGAATGTGAAATGACCGTGACATTGCACCCATGGCAGACCGTCCAGAGCGTTCACTAAGCCTCGCGCTGGCTTGGTCCCAGATCTGCTCCTTCAATTCTTCATCCTCTATCCACCGTAGATCACTGCCAATGATGCTCGTGAGGTACCCTGTGACACCTTCTGGACTGACTGTGACTGCCGGCGCTTGCCCATCTTTGCGCCTCGATTCTCCAGGCTCCTCCCATGACGGTGGGGCAGTTGTAAGAAGTTTGAGGGTATCGAGAAGGGCCTCAGCAGAGGGCCTAGTATAGATTTGAGGGAGGTCGAGAACTGCACGGAGACTTTAGCACCCAGTCATGCAAATGATAGGCGCTATCCATACCATGTAGCATGGACATTTTGAATTGACTATGGCGGAGGCGCGGTCGCAATTATCGGCGAGCGGGGTGCAATACTCGGTACTCACCCAAGTCCAGCGGGCCCGTGCGGGGCTAGGAGCTCACAGTTCCAACGATGGTTCTCTCCAAGCCAGGAACACGCATCCAAGATGTTTTTCATGCCTTCTTCAGTGTGCTCTTGAAGCCGTAATACGCCTGGTCCATGTCAAACTGGAACTCGCGCGCCTGTTCGTCGTTCAGCTTGTCGGCTGCGCGCATTTGGTTCAGCGTAATCAGCCACTGGACAATCTTGCCCTTGTTCTCAAAGTCGACATCAGTCACCTTGTTGACTGCTTGTATGATTTCGACAAGGAGAGGATGGAGCGTATCCTTCTCCACGAGTCCAATCTTAATGGCGTCCAGCAGAGTAATAAACGTCTCGGTTGCATTGACTACAAGTGTCGCATCGCCAAAGTCGCCTTGCTGAGCTGGTCTCGATGGGCCTTGTTCGACGGTAGCGGGTATGCCGACGCGCAATCGCTCAACGGCCCTTGGACATTCCATCTGGTGTGCTGTCAGCGCGGCACAGATACTCGCCAGCCTCGTTGACATACATGCCACTCCCTGGCGAACTGATCCAGATCACCGAATGCTCGTGCAACTGTCTCGTTGGCGAGATTGGATTTGTACTGCTTCATCAGCCGGCTGCATGTCTCGGTATAGTCGGCTTCGGCAATCGAGTCCTTGAGGTAGGCCTTCTCGACGGCATCCAAGGTGATGATAATGCTGTAGATTTCGGCAAGGGAATCGTTCAGGTCACGCTCGGCATTTGTTGTTGAGAGCTTGACTTCCTAGGCAGTCTTTTAATAACCAGCGCAGAGCATGGTGGGACCGAGGCGCGTCATACCTCGTCGAGATTGATGGTCGCGGCCAGGTTGGAGCGCGGAATGTAGGGCGTGGGCGCATATGCGAGAGGCCTGCTGTTATACATGGCGATGGAGGTCGAGTATACACAGTCGTAGTTGTAAGTGTAGTAGTCGTCGTCGTCGTGCTCATAGTGTAGGCACCAGGCCTAGGTTGCGTCGGCGGCAGCCTGGTCAAGCGTGCATGGCGTGGGGAAGCGCTAGTGGTTGCAGGGTCCCTTAGCGCTGGGAACTTTTTCGAGAGCCCAAGTTTTTCAACCGCCAGCTGCACGTCTGGCCAGCAACACCTCCCCCACCACCGAAACCCCCCAATTCCGCCGAGATGCCCGTCTCCAAGGCGACCAAGAAGTTCCAAAAGGACAAGCTCGGCGACACCATCAAGCGCCGCAAAGATGTCGCCAAGATCAAGCAGCGCAAGCAGATGGACGCCAAGAAGAAAGAGCGCAAGGCCAGAGACAATGCGCGCGCCGACGACGTCGAGGAAGAGGCGGCTGCTAAGAGGCTCAAGACGAATGGGGCAAAGGACGATAAGCTGGGCGAGATGTCCATGGACCAATTCTTCCAGGGCGGCTTCCAGATCCCAGAGATGAGCAAGAAGAAGACCAAGCCAAAGACTGGCAAGCGAAAGCGCACACCCGTCGACGAGGATGCTTCAGAGGGTTCCGATGAGGATATGGCAGAGGCATCTGGCGCCGCTGATGAGTCGGGATCAGACAGCGAGTCGGGCGACGACATGGACACTCACAAGGAACAGCTCGCTGGGCTGGCGGAAAAGGACCCCGAGTTCTACAAATACCTCAAGGAAAACGATGCCGAACTCCTAGACTTTGCCGAAGACGCTGATCTAGCTGAGATTGACGCTCTCTCTGCCAGTGAAGACGAGGCCACGCCACGGAAAAAGCACAAGGCCGACGAGGCAGAGACTACCGGCAACGACCTCACAATCAAGACTGTTCAGAAATGGAAAGCTTCAATGGAGTCCAAGCACTCTTTGCGCGCCATGAAGGAGGTTGTTCTTGCATTCCGCTCTGCTGCACATATGAATGATGAGGACAGTGGAAAGTCGTACAAGTACTCGATAACAGACCCCGATGGTATGTTGGCCGTGTCTTGAAAACATGGCAACGCTAACGGCTCGCAGTATATCACCAGGTCCAAGTAACTACTCTTCAGCTCGTCCCCAAGGTTCTCCAACATCATCTTCCTGTCAAGGAGAGTGCTGGCGGCAAAATGTAAGCAACCATTTCAGTATTTCACTGTCACCACTAACAAAAATAGTCGCGTTCCTACCGATACCAAAAAGTTCCGCACTCTTACGCCCCTCCTCAAGTCACATACCGTCTCGATGCACCACCTGCTTGAGAACTTGGCCGACGCGAAAACATTGAAGATGACTCTAGATTCCTTGTCGAACCTCCTCCCATATGTTCTCTCGTTCAAGAAGATCATTCGCGAGGTCACTCGCTCAGTTGCCGCTGTATGGGCCGACAGTTCTAACAACGACGGCACCCGCGTCTCAGCCTTTCTAGTGTTGCGACGCCTGTTGGTCATTGCCGACCCAAGCATCCGTGAGGCTGTCTTGAAGCAAACATACCAAGGCCTTGTCAAGGGCGCGAGAAACACTACAGTCCACAATGTGCAGGGCATCAACCTTATGAAGAACACTGCGTCTGAACTCTGGGGCATTGATCCAACAGTAGGCTACACAACTGGATTTGGCTTCATCCGCCAACTTGCCATCCATCTCCGGACCAGTATCACAAACAAGACAAAAGACTCTTACAAGACAGTGTACAACTGGCAGTACATCCATTCGCTAGACTTTTGGTCCCGTGTAGTCTCGATGCACTGCGAGTCTCTTCGGGAAGCCGAGGCTGGAAAAGCATCGCCACTACGCCCGCTCATCTATCCCGTTGTCCAAGTTACGCTCGGAGCCATGCGCCTCATCCCCACATCGCAATACTTCCCTCTCCGATTCCAACTTGTGCGCTCGCTTCTCCGCATTTCTCAAGCAACCTCAACCTACATTCCTCTGGCACCTGCCCTTGTCGAAGTCCTGAACTCGGCCGAAATGAAGAAGCCTCCGAAACCCAGCACTCTCAAGGCGCTTGACTTCAACGTCAGCATCCGCGCAACAAAGGCTTACCTACGCACACGCGTCTACCAAGATGGCATTGGCGAGCAAGTTGCAGAGCTTCTTTCCGAGTTCTTCGTCCTCTGGACCAAGAACATTGCTTTCCCCGAACTCGCACTCCCTGTCATCGTCATGCTCAAGCGGTGGGTCAAGGCCATGACTAAGAAGAGCGGCGGAAACAAGAACAACAAGGTATCATCTATGCTTGCCCTTCTTGTCCAGAAGCTCGAGGCAAACTCCCGTTGGGTCGAGGAGAAGCGCAACAAGGTCGAGTTTGCGCCCAACAACCGCGCCGGTGTTGAGGGTTTTCTGAAGGAGGTCGAATGGGAGAAGACTCCTCTGGGCGCCTTTGTCGCGGGCCAGAGGAAGACCAGAGAGCAGAAGCAGAAGATGCTGGATGATG
Source organism: Bipolaris oryzae ATCC 44560 (assembly GCF_000523455.1). Taxonomy (NCBI): domain Eukaryota; kingdom Fungi; phylum Ascomycota; class Dothideomycetes; order Pleosporales; family Pleosporaceae; genus Bipolaris; species Bipolaris oryzae. Next base: position 123,881 of record NW_006911335.1, on the reverse strand, counting down.
CGCGCAAGACGGAGGATAAGAAGAGGAAGGAGGCTGAGATGGAGGGAAAGAAGAATGGCGAAGTGTTTGAGGATGACGATGAGGAGGAGGCGAGCGAGGATGAAGAGGAGGAGGAGGTTGACATTGAGGGACTTAGTGATGAGGATGTGGACATGGAAGACGACGAGGAAGAAAGCGATGACGAGTAGAGGACATGGTGTTTGTATTTCATCTCACGTTGGGTTTTGAAAAGGGTTGGAATCGGAAAAGACGATAATTCCCCAGGTTACCGTGCATACAATGAGAGGGTAACTGCAATATGAGGCAGTTTTTTTTCAACCCGGATTCTTCCATTTCTCTGGATATTGTGGTGTGACTGCTACCACTATTATTCATGTTTGACTATTTATACAAAAGGGGGTAAGATGAAAGAGCCTAGATACATTTACCGCAAAAAAAGCTCCACGTGAACCCAGAGAAAAGAATCTCGCCTGCATCACTCCCTTTTCATACCCAAACCAATCACTTCTCAACACCCCCCGCCCACGCCCCCTCCTCTTTCAACCGCTCATACTCCCTAACTTCATACACCGTCGGCCTCCTCGCCTCGCCCTCCCACCTAATCCCCTCCTGCCCCTCACACCTCTCCAACCGAAACCTCAGCACCCCTTTCTTCTCATCCAACACCTCATACCCCACCACTGTGTACAGCCCATCATACCTAATTCCCCTCTCCGGGCGATACTTATTCCCTTTCGCCAACTGCGCAGACCTCAGCACCCTCACCGGATCCCGCGTCTGCAGCGACGTAAGCAGGTGTTTAGTATTCTCAGTGACAGAGCCGGCGTGATCGTTGTTTTCGGTGCCGGAATAATGGATCGTGTCACCCGCGTCGAGATCGGAGTAGCCCGAACCGTTTGCAAGCACGATGGAGTAGGCGCCGTGGGTCTTGCTGCCGAAGATGCCGCCTTGGGTGTGCCCGTGGGCACTGTCGCGCACGGCGCAGAGTTGAGTTGGCCACCATTGGCCGGGCACGAGGTCGCCTTGGCCAATGTATTTGGATGTTATGGGGTATTTTGCGCGGTAGATGGGGCAGATGGAGTCGGAGGAGCGGTTTGTGGATTTTTTGGTGATGATGCCGCGGAGGAGATCTTGGGTTAGGTTGCCGGCGTACCAGCGTTTGTAGAGTTGGTAGCTGTCTGCTTTGATGTCGGGTGGGAAGTTTGCCTCTGCACGGAAGATGCAGGGGAGGCCGGCTTGGGAAGAGAGCATCTGGGCTTTGCGGAGTATGTAGGGGGTTACGGGTAAGGTGATTTCGGCTTGGTGGATGAGATCGCGGAGTTTGTTGTAAAGGTTGGGGAGATCGCTGGATCGATACTTGTTGGGGGCATCTCCGCATTGGCGGGCGAGGCCTTTGAGGGCGTCTAGGGCTGTGAGGGCAGGGGGCCGCCGTTTGGACAGATTCTTCATGTGTATATTGTCGGGGGAGATGGAGGTGTACCATTCTGGTAGGTTCTCAAGTACGGTATATTCCTCCACCTTGTACTTGGAAATTGGTAAGGATTTTGACGGTGCAGGAATGGTCTCCTTGGGATTTGGATTGTGTACTGCTGTGGTCAATGCCGCCTTTTGTGGTTGGCGTGCAGTGCCTTTCAGTGACGGGCCCTTCTCCACTTGCTCTGTAAGAATCCTTGCTTTCTTACTGTGTTTTTTGTCTGGGGTTTTTACTACCTCCTTTCGCTTGTTCTTATCTGGCGCTTGTGTAATCTTTCTAGAGGTGGCCACGATGGGAGCAGCGCTTGTTTCTGCAAGTTGTCGCTCAGTGCCGCTGGCCTCTTCTCCGACGTTTGCTTGTTCAAAACTATCGAAAGATCGCAATACTGACTTCGGACTCAGCTCCTTCATCTTCTTTGCTAGCAAACTCATGGTTTCCTGGTGCTGCATGCTACCGGCTTCTGCCTGCTTCCTTACGTTACAGATCCTAGCAGCGAATGCTTCTTCTGAGTTGACACCTGACACTTTCACAGCATTTCGTGCTGCTTCCAGCATCCATGCTGGTGGTTGCATTGACATTTCTTCGCTCTGATTAGCCATGTCGGGTTGGTTGAGTTGATTACGTTGGCCGATGTGATGCAGTAAGATGGATCGTGCTTGTTATGTATGTCTTAGACTAGATGCAAGTGAGTCTGGTCTGGGAGCAAACAAACGGCAAACAAACCAAAGGCTGCATCAAATGGGAGATGAAATCGGTAGCTGGAGTGATTTCACTACTGCTCAAATAGTGCGTTACTCGATATTCTGACAAGACTACTTTGAACGTAAGTATGTACTAGAATTATACTAAACTGAAAGCAATAGTTCAAAACTCTAAATATTTAAAGCGCTCAGATTAGTCGCGAAGAAAAATAAGTAACGAGATACACTACACGACACTCTTTGCGTACATCTCGCGGGTCTTGCGGTCAAGCTAGCACCAGGCAGCCACTACATGAACCACGCACACCGCAAGGAATAAAGTACGGCATAGCTTTACTACAGAACTATCTTGCGGCCTAGATTTTATCTAGGACTGCGTAACGCAAGTAATTTTCGAAGTCGCTTATTAACTTTCAAAATAATGGACATCCTGATCTCTGTTTATTGAATATCACTAGTAAAACGATACGTCCTCTTCGAATAATGACCATTTCGATATGTATTAAAGTATATAAAAAACTCCCAAATAAAAGCAACATCTCTCTTTCTAACTCTATTACTTGCCATTCTATCTTTCACCACTTTCACCGCCCAATAAGACACCCACTCACTTCTCGTTCCCTTCAACCACCTGTCCCAGACCCTCTCCCTCAACCACCGCATCAGCAGGTCCCTTGCCTTGACTGCCCACCCTCTCCGACGGCGTACTAACCACACTCTTCCCCTCAACTTTCTTCAACGTAGTGAAATCAAGACCGCCTTCCACCTCCGCACTCAAATTAACCCATCCACGAACGCTATCCTTGGTACGACTCAGGATGGTCGTGTCGTTAGCTTGACTTGCTGTCTGATCTTCAAGCTCAAGGTCAGCCGCACTGGTATTACCGACGCGGACCCCGTTTTCACGTAGAACCTGCAGTATAGCGCGGGTATTGAGCTTGAGGACGCGTTCGGGCTCCTTGACGCCAAAGAATCTCGTCGTTAGCCAGGGAAATAAAACGCCAAAGTCGCTTTGGGACAGGTGGGCTGAGGCGATGGGGTACAAGATGTGTGGACCAGGCTGCGCTGGATACTTTGAATTTGACGGCAATGGCTTGGCGATGATGCGTTTTGTTTCGCGGAAGTTGGAGGCCCATTTGTAGAAGCCTTCGGAAGAGATGGCGAGGAGGTTCTTGCCGCCGTCAGGTGAGTCGTAACATGGCATTGGTTTGCTTCTGAGCCATGCAGTGTCTGGGCTCTGGATGGGCATCGTGTACAAGTCCAGTAGTGTAACAGAATTAGAAGGCGTGATCTGTCGAACAATGCTGGAGTCTTCAGAAGGTATGTAAAGTGGCTTGTAATCCGGGATCCGTCCTTGAGGTCGGTAGTAAATCGACTTGACGAACTGAACCATTGTGCATGCGCCAAAAGAGTGCCCTGCGAAACTGACAGCACCGGGCTCGTGGATATCAAGCAAATTCGAGAACATACTCAGCACACTTTTTCCTTTGGGTTGGTCTTGCGCAACGTTCTTCAGCTGTCGGCCCTCATCCATCTTCAATAGCGCGTCATGTATCATTCCCAGCTCCCATAGCCGAATCTTCAGTTGCTCGTCTCTTCCTTGGTACGCTTCTGTACTGGGATAGTAGGAAATTGAATTGAACTCTACTCGCTTCAATTTTTCCTTTTCGTCTGGCGTATGGTGAATAGCTAGAGGTGAGCTACCGTCACGGTGGTCTGCTGCGACAACTACTACTCCGTGGCTTGCCAGTGAGCCACAAATTTGTGAATACGCGTTCCTGGTGCCACCCAGGCCATGTGAGAAGACCATGACAGGCCATCGACTAGATTTCGGTGGTGGAGCCAAGAGCTCCGCGTTTTGGTGTACAGGCATTGAAACATAGTATAATAATTGAGGTAATAGCCTGCACGTGTGTTAGTGCGGATCATTTGCTCTCAAGGGCTTTTCTCCACAAGAAACCTACGAGAATGCTTTAGCGAATACGCTATTGGCACCTAGAAATTTCGCATAGGCGCTGAGGTACTCCCGCTGTGGATTTGGTAACCATCTTACCGCTCTTTCGTTACTATCTTGCTTGCACGGGTAGAAAACACGAAAAGCCACTGTTGGTAGTTCCGCGGGAGGGGCATTTTCACTCTGACTCGCTAACTCGCTTGAAGGTATTTCTACATCCGCTGACCCGACCTTGTATGGGCCGGTATGTGCGGGGAATGCTGGCGTGGGGTTCAGGCGATTAAGTAAAGGCATTTTGATGGTGGCAAGTGATCTAAATGCTCGTGAGGACAACAGCGTGAATGAAAAATCCAGCACGCGACAGCTTTTTATTTTTGAATTAAACGGGAAATTTGATACGAGAAAGGAAAGAGCAAAGAGAATCCTGACGAAAGGATGTGTGCATGTGTGGGAAGAAGACGGCTCGAACAAGGAAAAGCCGCGATAATAGTGCATGCGTTCATGTTGGAAGGCGATTCAGTCATGCAAAAGACCATGCTAATATTCCGCGCCACTTCCAGGAACATGTCTGACAGCCGAAGTTAGGCAAGTGACGCGATCTGCGTGATGTGGCGAGCCCATGGCCAGACCGAGGTTTTGTACGCGTTTTAGCGGATACATAAAGCGTTTCTTCGTCGCCTTCTAGTTGCCACGGAAGGTGAGGAAAACTTTTCACCATATTTAGCATCTCGCACCTTTCAAGATAAGAACTCCTATGTGTATTTGTGCAGCAGACTGCCGGTATGTCGTTCGTATGCGCATGTGCTGGCGCGGCACAGTGGGGTGTTGATGTAGGAACAATGCATGACGACACACAGACGCCAATATCAACACGGCTAAAGCGCCAAATCGCAAACGGTGATTGGGAGATAGGTAAGCGCTTGTACTGCAGCATACCCGAAACAGCCGCGCACCGTTGGATTGGATACTTAGCAAAATCGCTGGTTTCCATGTGTTTCGCTGCCGAGCAGACTATACAAACAACTGCGTCTTTGTACGGAGATCCTACCTGACATCTCTGCAAGTATGCCCAAGGCAGGGCCTTTTAATCTGCCTAGTTTACCTCATAGACCGACTGACTGCGATTCTAGCAGGTTGGGGTATGACCTGGCGTTCTTTTGTGGGAAAAATAATCTGATTTGCTATACGCTAAACAGATACAACCATCTCAAGTCATGGATCAACGATGCTCGCTGTATTATCGAAATTTCGCATTCAAAGTCGCAACTCTCGACGGTTGCCAGTGATGTCTGGTCATTTTATTCAAACCACAGGCAAATGACCGGGGGTGGTTACAACAAGCAAGGATGACCCATGTGGCGTGAGGTTGTCCCGAATCCAAAATCCAAGGTCTAGTATATCCTGTATTCTCGTAAGGGACAAAACAAAACTCAAAGGGGGTATGCTGTCTAACGGGAGGGAAAACTACTACGTAACTGCAAAAAAAAACACGCGCTGTCAAAAAACAAGAGAGAAAGCTTCAACCAAAAAAGCCGCTTGTAACGTAACTGTTTCAATCCATCGTATACGAGACCACTCGCTTTCAACAACACCCTCTTTTCCTTCTATTCCCGCCGAGCCTGAACACGTCTTCCCATTCGCTCAGCGCACCAGATTTCCTGCCTCTTCTGCGATATCTCACGCCTTCGTCCCCAAACCCGCTCTTAATACTGCCTCCACCGTCGTCCCAGCCCAAATCACCGTACTGAATGCCACTCGCAGGGTCGTCAGGATCAATCTCGCCCAGCTCAATCTTAGTCAAGATCATCCGCGCTAATCTATTGAATAGCTCCTCCACATTTTCTCCATTTAGCGCGGAGACCTCCACCGCAACTGGAATTCCGTTCTGCCCCGCCCATCGCGACGCCGTTTCAGTGGGCACCTCGCGGCCTTCGGGGGCGATAGTGTATGAAGCATGGAGATTCGCATTAAGGCTCGTTGCTCTGCTGGATTGCGACGATGGCGTCGGCGGCGGTAGTCCGCTCTCTGAACTCGGTGTGCTCCCATAACTGGAATATCCTCCTCCTCCACTGGCGCCTTGGCTGCTGCTCAGGCCAACAGGAATTCCCTCGCCAGTCTCGACGTCATTCTTGTTCCCGACGAGTATAATGGTGAGGTCGGGTCCGGCGAGTGCCCTTGCGTCGTTGAGGAATGTCTGCAATTGCTCAAAGCTTCGCCAGCTGCTCACGTCATAGACAAGTATCGCACCAGCCGCCCCGCGGTAGTAGGATCGCGACACGGAGCGGAAGCGTTCTGTGCCGGCGGTGTCCCAGAGTTGTAGTTTGATTCGTTTTCGCGACGCAGAAGAGGAGGGGGAGCGGCGGCGGTCGGCAATGTGGACGATTTTGGATGCGAATTCTACACCGATTGTTTGGCTAGACAGAGAGCGCCCTGGAGTAGTTGTTAGACTGGTGTGCAACGAGGAGGAGGCGCGAAAGAAGTACATTCGGATTTTACAAAACGATGCAAAAGACAGGATCTATGTTGCTCAGTTACTCGGTGTTTGCAGTGCATACTTGCCTTATCGCAGACTTACTTGCCAGCACCGCTAGGACCCAGCAATATCACCTTTGCCAGGTAGTCATACATGCTTCCCAGCTCCTGTCACAGTTTAGGAAGGCTCTGTACGGCTCTGGCCATGTCCATACCTACTTGTAAAGGCGGCTCGCTGCTCCGCGTTGAGGCGTTGGACACAGCGCGATTCCTCCCCATCTTGACGGCCTGGCTAGCTGTGGTCGCAAAGTCGTAGACGACGAGTCGGCACAGATCACGGTTGCATACGTGTCGCAGGACTCTGAGGTCGTGAGAAGAGTCAGAAATTGCGCCGGTGAGAGATAGCGCAATGCTACCGTGTTGTGTTGTCCGTCTGGGCTTATCTTTGTGACGCCAATTGGTGGACCCTGGCCGCGATTCGCGATGTCAAATCACGCGCGCACGTCAACGACCCCACTGGTCACTTTCTAGCAGAGCACGGGTTATCTACAGTGCAGGTTGATGCATGATTCCTGGTTTGCGATGCAGCAACCATATCTCTAGACCCTGGTTCGCAGTTATAGCGGTCTGGCATTCACAGAAGATTGGTTTTCACGAAGACTTGGTTCCAAATGGTATGCTCACATAGGACTAGGAATAGGACGGAGTCGACGGCTATGAACAATTACCCCAGAATTTATCAGAAACAAGAAAATGAAACAAAATGCACAGCACAAAATGGTATCCTGAACGCTTTACCAAAAGCAAACAACAATCCAGTCAACTCCCGTCTTCCCATAGCACTCAGATGTGTCCATCTCAATGCTCGCCCATGTCTCTCAAGGGCATGTAGCTGGCCTCCTCCTTGTTTCGTCTCCTAGCCGCCCATGCCTCACTGATCCAGTCTCTTACGAAACTGAATACTCCCTGCTGGCCAACTTTCTCCATCTCCAAGTTCTTCTCGTCAATCGGGGCATTAGGATCCAATAGGCTCAACTTCATCCAGCTGGGTCTACGCCAGAACTTGAGGTGCAGAGAACTGACAACAACACTAACCGACGAGCATGCCATTGCTGCGCCCGCAGCCATAGGATGTATTGACAGACCCCAGGGGAGGAAAAAGCCCATAGCAAAGGGAAGTCCGGTGAAATTGTACATGCAGGCCCACGCAAGGTTAAGTTTGATGCGGAAGAAGATGGCGCGACTGAGGACGAGGGAAGCAGGAATAGCCAGTAGGTCAGTGTTAGTCATGAGAACAATCGAGGCCGCCTCCATGGCAACGTCTGTACCAGTTGAGAGAGCAATGCCAATGTCCGCAGACGCGAGAGCCGGAGAATCGTTGATGCCGTCGCCGACCATGCCAATCACGCCTCCACGCGATTGGAGATCTTCTACGATCGCTTTCTTGTCGGCGGGTGCGCATGAAGCATGGACGTCAGCAGGGTCGATACCGACTGCTGCTGCGACTACTAGCGCCGAGGCCGAAGTGTCACCAGTCACAATCGAGGACTTGATACCCAAACGGGTCAGTGCGAGCACACAGGCGCGAGCAGAGGGTTTGATCGTGTCGGACAAGCTCAAGGTACCAGTGTAGGTGTTGCCGATAGCGGTGTGAATCGTCGTGATACCAGCCGAGTGAGTTTGAGGGCCGTTTCGGGGATTGGCAGCAGTAGCAGGTGTCAGTGGCTCGTCTACAAAGTCGGGAACGTTGACTCCTTCGGAGGTAAGAAAAGCAGTGTTGCCAATGAGGACCTTGTATCGCGTGCGCTCGCGGGAGAGAGCTGCTTCGACTGTCGCAGTGATACCCTTGCCAACGACGGCTTCAAAGTCACCCACGGAACCATCCAGGCTATCGTCTGGCCCTAGACGAAGATGCTCCTTTGCAGAAAGAACAATAGCCTTGGCAATCGGATGTTCAGAGCCCATCTCAGCGAGTCCAATCAGTGTCCACCACAGGTTCTTCTTTTCAGCACTTCCCCATCCGCCTTGGATGTCGGCCTTGGATACGCTCATCTGACCAACGGTAAGCGTGCCAGTCTTGTCAAAGACAACATGGTTGATTTTAGTTGCGGTTTCCAGAGCAGCACCACCTTTGACAAGAATACCCTGCTCAGCGCCAACACCAGTGCCAACCATAACAGCTGTAGGTGTGGCAAGGCCAAGGGCGCATGGGCACGCAAAAACAATAACAGCGATACAAAGCTTGAAGCACACCATGAACTTTCCACCACTGGAGTGATCAAGGAAAACCTTTGGAGGGTAAGGAAGGACATGGCTAAGGACCATCCATCCAACAAACGTGGCGAGGCCCAGAGTGATGATGATTGGAACGAAATATCCGGCAACAGTATCCGCGAGCCTCTGAATGGGAGCACGGCTTGTTTGAGCTTCCTGGACGAGACGGACAATCTGGCTGAGCTGGGTATCACGGCCAGCTCGAGTGACGACAAACTCCAGACGGCCGTTGCCATTGACGGTACCAGCCATGACCAGGGCGCCTTTCTTCTTGAGGATCGGCATGGCTTCTCCAGTGACCATACTTTCGTTGAGATAGGACTCTCCGCGCGTCACAGTGCCATCGGCAGGAAGTTTGTCGCCAGGACGAAGGATGACCACATCACCAACTTCAATAAGCTCTGTAGGAATGACTCTCTCTTCGGCAGCATTTCCATCGACGGACTTGCGTTGCAGCTTTTCTTCGCCGGCTTCCCAGTCCTCGGCAGCCTTTGCAGCAGCGATGGGATCGGCATAGATGGTGGTCATCGAAGGAGCCAGCGACATGAGATTGGACAAAGCTTTGGAGGTTTGGCCCTTGGCGCTGTTCTCGAGATAGCGGCCCAAGCTGATGAAGGTGAACAGCATAGTGCTGGTGTCGAAAAGTGTCGTTGGCTTGGTGTGAGGGGGGATTAGAAGTGATACCAACATGGAAAATACACTGAAGAAAAAGGCAGCCGAAGTACCGAGTACGACCAGAACGTCCATGGTAGGTGAACCATGGCTCAGCGACTTGTACGCAGAGACGTAAAAGCGCTTTCCAATGCCAAACTGCACCGGTATGGTGAGGACAAGGCATATGACGTCGCCAAGGTACAGACCAGGAATAAGCCGAATACCACCAAAGTTCAAAAATGGCAAGAACATGGGGATGAACATGCTGATCAGAAAAACGGGCACGGCGAACCAAGCAGAGAAGATAACGGCATGTCTCCACTCCTGAATCTCTTTTGTCTTGGCAAGAGACTCGAGCTGTGCGTTGTTGTCTTCAGAGTCAGCGACTAGCGCATTATAGCCTGCCGCTTCCACAGCCTCAACAATGGTTCGGATGCCGACGATCTGGGGTTCCCGACGAATAGTGGCTCTTGAAGTCCTGAAGTTGACTGTTGCAGATGTGATGCCGGATCGCTTCTTTAGTATCCCTTCGAGTTCCTGGGCAGCTTCGACGTCAGGTAATCCATAAATCTTGAGCTGCAAGGGAGCATTGCTGGACGAAGACTGCTGCACGCTACTGTCCACTGACGACAAGACTTCAGCATCGAATCCCCGGTCCTCAATGATTTCTACAATCTGGGCTTCTGTAAGCTTGGAAGGGTCGTGCACGAGCACAGCACGATTAGCGAGTAAGCTGATGTTGAACTGGTAAACCCCCTCAACATCCTTGAACCCGGCCTCTATAGCCGATGTGCATGCGCCGCATGTCATGCCTTCAACAGCAACGGTGGTGGTCATGGTCTTGTGCTGGTTCCTGCTCTTGCTCTTCTTGGGCGCTGGTGTTGCGGCTTCGGTGCTCAGCACCTCCGCATCGAAACCAACGTCTTCTATTGTCTCAGCCAGCTTCTCTGCGGAAATGACTGCGGGGTCGTGTTCAATCACAGCGCGTTCGGAAAGGAGTGATATACTGAAAGACTTGATGCCGGCCACGTCTTTGAATGCACCTTCGACGGCGGATGTGCACGCTCCACATGTCATACCACCCACTGAAAGCGTCGTGGTGGTGGTGGGGATGCTGTTGTTTGTGAGATCCTCTTCGTCCTCGGAGTCGCTCAGGAAATGGTCGTCGGCGCTATGCGACATGGGCAGATCTGATGATAGTACTTCGGCGTCGAATCCTCTGTCTTCGATGATTTCCTTGACCTCGTCCGCCGTGACAATCTCGGGGTCGTGCTGTACCACCGCCCGCTCCATAACCAAGCTCACGGACACATTTCCAATTCCTTTTACGCCTTGGAAGCCTGATTCGATTGCCGAGGTGCATGCGCCGCATGTCATTCCCTCGACTTTGAGTGTTGTTGTTGCCATATGCGCAGTCGCAGTGGCTGGGGGCGCCATGGTGACTGGGGGGCACTCCGGAGTGCTGCCCAGGGCAAGTCGTATCGTCGTTGTATGCAAAGTGGAAACGGCAAGGGCCGGGATTTAAGTAGGTGGCATCCAAGAAGCCGAACAGGGGGTACGTGTCGTACGATGTGGCAAAGTCAGGGCGAACGCGAGTCTAATGAATGCGACAGCGCTGCGAGGGCTGACCAAGCGAGCAGGATCCGGAAGGGACAGCGATGCGAATCTGAACAAAAAGAAGCCCAGCTTCTGGAAAGTGTCAGGCAGTGCAGTTATTAATTAATATGGCGCTGGATAGTCGGACAGCGACAGCCACAATCTTACCAATGCTGAACGGAGTCCGGCGCGGCGGGAAGCCTCAAGCGGGTTAGAACAGTAAGTATTAGCGTACGACGGACCGCTGTCGTTGGGGCAGCTGAGGCCACTATTTGCAAAATGGACCTTTTCGGAAAGGCAGTACAAGCATTGTCCGTGAGCAAGAAGGAATACGGGCCTGATATTCAACGCGAGATGAAAATAAGGTTCCGGGCTCTGCGCAGGTGTGTGTTGACCGGTGGATCTTCACATGCGATAACTGTTTCTGCTTGGCGATAGCGCGCTGAAACAGGCAGGTTTCTAAAACATGCGCGTGATATGAAGCTTAGATGTTACAGGGGAAGCCTCATCTTCTGCTACTATTACTGATATTCGAGGCGCCCCGACGGATACAGTCATGGTCTGGCGCGTTCCTACTGTCAGTATACTTTGCTGGACCAAGGCAGTGTTCGTATCGCATCCGACACCCTACTCAGCTTCAATCCGCAGCCGTCTGCAAGCCCAACTCCAGCCACTGCAGCTTACTCTGGTGGGTGAAGGATCTCTTGGTGGGCTGAAATAAGTAGTGTAATGAAAAGTGCCCCATTAAACATTGCCGCGTCTCAAGTTCCGCGAGCCAAAACACTGCGCGCTCAGATAAGCCTATTTTGTATACAGAGGTTGCGTATGTGTAGGTATACATGAGTTTATCTACAACAATAACGAAGCGTACTTTTTACAACGTTGTTGTCAAGTACACTCATGTCGTTCGTTTTGACGGGGCGGAGAGGCATGTCGGACGTGCCCAGGCTGAGGAGATTGGACGCCCGTGTGGCGGATCACAGTGTGGATTCTTTTGTAGCAAAAAGAATACACCGCTTACCGAGAAGGCGTTCTGTTGACGGAAACGGATTCGGCTCAATATTGTAGTCTTGTCATGTGCGGCAGAGCGGGTGGAAAGGCCCTTGCTGTCCTCGGAGTGCGAGCGTGGCAGAGGGAGAGAGTTGGAGAGACAGGTTGCTGTCAAGGTCCAAGTGGGGCAGACGCCCGTTTGGCGGGGAAATCGCGACCGCGACTGCGACTGCGACTGCAGCTGCCTGGGCGGTACAGGATGTTTGTACTGTACGTACCCTCACCACATCCTTGTCTGCTCGCCTTCTGCACAACCGAGCTGGGATACCAACTTACTGCACACATCCACAGATAATCATAATAACTCCATCCACATCTCACTCGCTATGGAGCAAACAAAGGCCCTCAATGCTCTCGAGCCTTTTCTCGCCCTCAGCAAGTCGGCCACTTCCCCACGAGCTGCATCGGACTTGATTGTGCAAGCCACCAGCGCACCAAACACTTATGTATTCGCCGAGCTACTACAGACGCCAAATATCCAGAATCTCCGGACTTCAGAAGAGTATGGCCCGTATCTCACCCTGCTCGAGGTCTTTGCCTGGGGCACTTGGGCCGACTACAAGGGTGCGTCAACATTCACTGCTGTGCACATGAAGCTTCTTTGGCTGACAATCTTCAGCACAACCCAATCTCCCCAAGCTCTCAGCCCAGCAACACCAGAAGCTCTTGCTTCTATCCTTGCTACCCCTCTCTCACTCCCACACCACCCTTACCTACAAACACCTTATGACGTCCCTCGAGCTGCCTACACCCCGCGCTCTTGAAGAGCTCATTACCACCGCCATCTATTCTGGCCTCATCACAGCAACCCTCGACCCCGCTCATTCCCTCGTCTCCGTCACATCCATTTCGCCGTTACGGGATCTCGCGCCCGGGTCCCTGCCCGCCCTCCAAAACACACTTCAGTCATGGTCACAGCGATGCGACTCTGCACTTGCCGATCTCGAGGCCCAAGCTGCAAAGGTCAAACAAGAGGCATTGGATCGGGAAAAGCTACGCAGAAAGAAGGAGCGTGCGTTTGAAGCAGCCATGCAGGCAACAGATGAGAAGAACAATGGCAAGCGGAATCTCATGGGCGATGATGCCATGGAGATTGACGACGAGGGTGGCAGTGGTAGAGTGACTAGGGGCAACAAGCGAGGGTCTGCCGGATTTGGCTTACACTTGGGACGACGATAGAGAACGGTTGCTGGTGCGTCAAAGCACAAATGTCAAGACAAGATGAATAGCAAGCGGTCCGTGGCTGCCGAGCGCCTTGAACGAGGGTTTCGTCATGGAAAACGCAAGAGATGAAATGCGCAATGACCATGGTTTGTGTGTGTGTGTGAATGAGAGGTATAGATCACGACATGAGTTTAGTAGACGCTGTCGAACTGGCCTCTCGACCGACGTTTAAGTCATGTCCAGAGAGCAAGAGGGGTCGACAAAGTATAACGAGAATAACGATGGCATGCTTCAACGTTGGTTGGAAAGGATTGAAATCCGATTGATTATGACTGTGTGGCTATGCCTGTGCCCAAGCATCCTATATTTCCCCCCCTCCCCCTTCCTTTCCCCTTCCCCGCCCGTTGCTCACCCAGAGCATCCGAGCAAAATCTATATTGAAGCACGAGCAAGCAAACAAACAGACCAAACAAAAAGAAAACACGCGCACAAGTGGAAACTCCCGATCATTACCCCCTACGGCAAGGGGACAACAAAAGAACAGGAACAGGACAAAAAAAAACTCCCAGTACAAGTGTGGGATATCTCACGAAATGCAACTTGTGCATCTCAATTCTTTCCTTTGCTCCCCCGCCTTCCCTTGCCTTTGCCGAGGAAAACAGAACCAGAAAACAAACAGCTTACAAAAGACGCCCCTGCCCTGCCCTTTCTCCCAGGGAAGATGATGTGAACAAAGCTGAAGAGAGAAAAGAAAAGACCAAGGGACAACAAACAGGAGAGAACAAAAACGCCATGCAGTGTGCAAGTTGCGGGAAAACAACTAGAAAGAAAAAAAGACAAGGGGAACCAGTGTGGAGGATGGTGGCAAGAAAGAGGAGGAACGTAGGCACTCGTCTGGCACAAAAAAGGTGTGAACACATGAGATTCCGTGTGTTGTGACTTGAGTGACAAGAGAAAAAAAACGAAAAAGAAGTTTGTAGAGAAACAAAAAAGGGGGGGAATAACAATAAAACAAACAATCATCGACATCGTTCAACTCTGACAAAAATAACCGGTCCTTTCTCTCTCTCTCTCTCTCTTTCTTGGTCCAGCTTCGAAAACAGTTGGTTTGATTGGGGGAGAACAAGGGAGGAGGAGAGGAGATTCGAAGTTTGCCACAACAAAACATCTCTTTCCCTTCTTTTCTTTCCCCACACAGTTCTCTCTTTCTCTTTCTTTCTCAGAGTTGGCTCTCTCTCTCTCAATTCATACAAAACATAAGAAGCAGTGCATCGACGAGCGCGCCGTCAAGCGCACTGTGGCGATGCTAAGCCAACGGCGCAGCAGGCGGCTGAAACGTCTGAGTAATAGCTTCGCTGCCCTCGGCCTCGACGCTGCTCTGGTGGAGCTGCGCAATCTGGCCGGCCATGGTCCGTAGCGCCTCGCGAGTAGCGTCGATGTTGAGCTCACCGCGCTCAGAGGCCTCTTTGAGATACTGCTCCCACTCCGGGTCCATGGGGATGTTGCTGAGGGCTGCGGCGGGCGAGGAGCCGGCTGCTGTGCTGGATTCGCGCAGGGCGGCGGCGTGGAGGAGGCGGGCGTTGAGAGAGAAGCCGATGGAGGAGTTGAGATGGGGCAGTTCTTCGTCTTCTTCCGACGACGACGCAGAGGAATCGTGCTCGTTTTCGTCTTCCGAGTTGCCGCCGTTGGACGACGTGGTTGTCGTGGGTGAATCCGGCATTTCAGTGTCGTGCTGTGTGGAGGGCCGGGCCGCCGAAGTGGTGGTGATATTTGATGATGATGGCCGGGCGTTGTGATCGCTGCGCTGGTGCTGGAGTTGCTCGATTTCAACCTCAATGTCCGTCTTTATGTTGATGCCGGGCCCTGTCCGCGCATAATGTGATCGCCGGTCTACCCAGGCGCCGATCTCCACACCCGTCGTATCGACTACACGTACTCCTTCGTCGCGCTCATATCGCTCGCGCGCCCAGAGTGTGCCTTCCCACCGGCAGAAGCCCTGGATCTCTGCCTCTGTCAAGCCGAGTTTGTCAAAGGCCTCGAACAGGCGCCTGTGGTGTGGGAAGCGGCCGAGACGTTTCCGGTGCGGTTGGAAGGCGTAGTTGAGACCTGGGTAGCGTGCCTCGATTGTGTCGAGCGAGCCGTAGAAGTTTGCAGTTTCGATGCGGACCTCACCGACGAGGTTCTTGGAGAGGTGGGCGGAGAAGGAGGGCGGGTCTGTGGGTGAGGGCGTGGGGAAGAGCGTGTTGTAGACAAGCACGCTGATGGGGTTTTTGCGATGCATGGTCGCGGTGTGGATGTGTGTGTGTGTGTGTGTTGTGTGGGTGGGTGGGTGTTGGTTATGCGGCTGGGTGTGTTGTGTTCTCGCCGTGTGAGTGTGAGAGTGAGGAAGGGAGGCGAGGTGAAAGCGTGGGTAAGTGTTGTTGCGGGCGGTGGCAGGGTGCGCGCCGGGGGAAGTCCGTGGGTGAGTGGGTGGGTGTGTTGAGAGAGAGAGAGGGTGAGAGAGAGGGTGAGAAAGAGCGGGATCAGGGTGGATAGAGGGACGACGTCGTCTCCGTCGCTGTTGCTGTTGCTGCTGCTGCTGCTACTGCTACTGCTACTGCTGAGGCGTGACCTGTTCACCCGCCGCTTCTCTGCTGGCCTGACTGCTCTTGTTGGTGTGAGTGAGGGCGCAGTGTGTGTATGCTGACCTCGGGCGTGACCGCTGTTTTGCCTCTCTACCTGCCCACGTTTCTGCGCCTGTCTAGCTCTCCCACTAGTGTCAGACGCTTCGTGGATAAGCGTGTGCCCCGGGTACCTGACAGCTGCCCAGCTGACTTTTGGCCGACAGCCCTTGCGCTTGCGAGTGCTGGATCTGGAAAGACGGGGATTGGGGTAGGATTTGAATGGGCGCGAGGCTTCTGTGTGCAGATCCGTCTATACTAGGTAGTAAGGCGAAGGAGAGATGGCAAAGGGCTGCGGCGTCTTATGGCTGCTCCGCACGCTATGCTGCAGATCGCTGCGGGCCACAAGAAGGAGACGACGACCACCCCGGCTTTTTCTGATGGGAAATTTGGTCGGGATACCAAGGGCCAAGTGCGGCGTTTGTGACGAGAATGCGGCACGGCGATGCAATGGCGACGTGCTGCCGTGGGCCGGAACACGACGACCACACAACCGGTAAGGGGGGCGAAGAGGCGAGCCACGAGTCCGAGACCGAGACGGGGAGCGAGGAAGAGGGAGGGCGAGCACGAGGATCACGATGTCCAGAAGACCAAAGACACAGTCAGAGTCGGCGACAGGCCAAAGGGGTGCTGGGTGGCATAAGTATAAGCCGCATGCAACCACGTTCTTCTCACACGCTCACGCTCACGCCCACACGCACACTCACACCCATAGCCATTCACCGCCAACGCATGCACGTTTGGCTGTCGCCATTTCATTGTGCATGCACATGGTAGCAGAATGCCACCCATTGAGGAGCAGCAGGGACCAGACCAGACCCTGAAGCGGCCATGCGCCTCACCCACACACACCGACCCATCTCCAGTTTTTTGTTCTTCGCCCACGCCTGGCCCACTGATTCGCCTCGCCGGAAAACTTAGCACACGACACTAGATGCCTCCATCGGCCCCCGATGGCAGCCTGCCGCTTGACCCTCGACCGACAAAACAAGCCCAAGCCCACTACGGCCCGTCTGCGTTGCTGTCAAACAAGAAGAAGAAGAACAAGAAAAAAAAGGACAGGTAGGGCACGATAAACCTGCCGCAATCAATCTCTTCATCTCCCGGCAAAGAAAGAAAGGAAGAAAGAAGGAAAAAAAAGCGGCAGCTGAGTTGTTCTCTCACCACGCATGGGCACAAAGCCTCGCCATAGGTCCCGCCCGTCTTTCCGGGGCCCGCAGCAAGTCCTCGAGACATGGATGCCGCGGGACGAAGCATGCACGAGGAACGACTGGTCCAGCTCCCAGTGTTCCACTGCACGCTGCATTCTGTCCTGCACGCCTGCGCCAAACCGCTCATGGTCCTATGCACGCCAAGCTTTGCGCTGGACAACTGCTGCATCACCCTTTCCTTGGTAGACGCTGCAGCCGGGCCCGACTCGTCTTGACTGAGACAAAACATCCCTACAAAAGATGCAAGGGGTCAAAACGGCTCCTCAAGAAGAGACGTCTGCCCGTCTGCCTGTCTGCCTACCTGCCTGACTGGTGGACCGTGGGTACTTACATACTGCCTCCGTGCCATGCCCGCCGTGTGGAGAGCATGGAATCCCATGCCGAGGATCGGCCCTACCGTTCCGTCGCCGGTTTATTCTTGGTGCCCGTCCGTCCGTCGTACATACTTACTTCCATTACCCCCGTCTTCCGTCCGGACACTTTTCACCAGTGTGTGCGTGCCTATGCATTTCTTTTCTTCTTCGTATTTTTAGTCCACATCTGGTGAGATTTCTGAAGAATACCATTCTTCTCCCGCTACCTACTGGTCTTGGGAACTAACTTTCCAACCAAGACGGCATAGGGTCGGCCGTGCCTGATTCGCCTCACTCGGTCTTATACTCCGGGACTATCTCCACTGATACAATACTAATACAACCTTTATAGTAGCCATTACTCGTTGTAGCTAATTACAAAAGTCTTCTTGAATCATTGTCGCCTGACTAGTAAAAAGTATTGCTTTTGTTTATTCCCCGATTCAATCCAAGCTTGCAACCGGGTTAGCATAACAAAAGCAGAAGGCTATAGTGAGAGAGTATAGGTTATATCATAACCGATCCATCTCCTATATAAGCACACACACACACACACACACACCCCAGGCTTAGGCGCAAATGTATCCTTGTAGTTGAATATGACTATCATATCTTACCTTAACACAAAATATACGCAGCCAGATACGACCAAGGACTTAGCATATTACACATATCATGAGCACTATATCCCAATAGCTCGGATACGGCGGTTTGACAACAAATACTGGATTTGACCAACCATTATATATTCTAGCAACGATTCGAAAACCTTCCCACCTGTGGGCATCTTCAATCAAGATTCACACCGTTATCTTGAATAAGACTTTCACAACAAGTTCCGTATCCTGCAAATATTATGACTGGGCGTGCTCACCATTTTCTATATCCAATAAACAAACCACACGCATCACACACACACTATGATATACAGTCATCGCGTATACAAACTAACGCACACACACACACACGTGCTTGCGCATCTCCCCGCCATTGGCTGCAACTAGTCTAGTCACATATATGCAGGGTCCCAAACACATATTCACGCTGATTGCAACTTCCCATTGTAGTTAGATAGGTACAAATAAAAAGTATGTGATTGTTTACACGACAGGACGAACAATAACTTATTCATACCAAGACTAGAATATACAACACCCAGTCACTATACTATACTATACTATAATGTAGGATAAACGATACTCGTGACAACCATGCCTTCGCAGACGAACTGTGTGCTCTTGACAAGATTGCATCACACAGTCTGATGATTTGACACACACAAACACGCACACACACATATATATATATATATGAAAAAAAAAGAAATAATTCAATATCAATTCAAATGTATAAACAGCGAATAGTAATTTTCCCTCGCGCAAAACAAACCCAACAAAAACGTTGGTATTGTTATCCCCATCATTTCCTCATCAGTCAATAAACCCTCTTCATTTTTCATTCCATCAATTACAAAACACGAGCAGCAACAAATGCAGCCGCCTGAGGAGCATCCTGCTCATAGTTGCTGTGCTCGGGTGTGATGATGATGCCGTTGTCGCAGATGTTGTCGCCCTCGTGGCAGATGATGAGCGTCTTGGAGGCGGGAAGCACGCCAAACGACTCGTCGCGGTCTGCATCGCCGAATGTCACAACGGCGGAGACGCGCGCAGCCTGGGCGGCAGTGAGGCGCTGGGTAGCGGTGTGGACGAGCTGGGCGCCCTGAGAGTAGCCTGAGACGACAATCTTGGTGTTGGGGCAGCGCGAGGCAGTCTATAAGAGATGCGTGAGCGACGAGTTGCGGTATATATATATCAAGAGTTACATGGGAAACTTACCTGGTTGATCAGGTTGAACATGGTAGTAGCACCTGCGGCATCACCTCCGGCCAAGAAGCCGAGGACGTTGGCGGCGTAGTTGACGCCCTGGATGGCCAATTGGCCGGTTCCTCCTACACGGGCGGCAACGGCATTGAAGAAGACGGGACCCTCAGTACCGGCTGCACCAACGTTTCCGGGCGAGCTGGTACCACGGGCCCAGATGAGGGAGATGGGGCGGCAAGCGGTACCATCGGTGAGCTGGTTGTAGGTGTCACTGTTGTATTGACGCTTGGCAAGATCGCGAGTCTCGACATCTTCACTGGAGAGCTTTGCAGCGTACTCTTCGACAGTGAGACCCGTGTCAATGATGTCGGTGATGGGGAAGGCGTAGTCCTTGGCGGGTGTTGGGGCGGCGAACGCAGTCGAGGCGAGTGCCGCGAGAGCGAGGAGAGAGGGAGCGCAGGTCTTCATGATGAATGATATTGGATGTAAGAATAGAAGAAGAAAAAGCGAATGAATCTTCTTGGTAGCTGAAGAGAAGAGTTGATGTGCTGCGGTGATTCAAGATTTACTGCTACCACATGTCGCCTTTTGTACCTGGTGGCTGACTCGTTTGTCATGGCCAGTGTCCCATCGTGGTCGTATACGATCGGTTACCGCTGCCCAGCCTCTTTCCACATGCGTCCAACTCCATTGTCATCGATTCTCAACTCCTCTTTTGAACTACTATTACAGTCTTCATGTCCGTTGATGCACACTAGCCCCCTGGTCAGCAAACGGTTTGGCGTCCAATGGGTAGAGGAGCATAGTTCACGTTGACCAGTGGTTGTTCATCTGATCTCCGGCGTGTATATTGATGTGCAGGATGGCGCACCGGGCCTTTCTTGTGGGTTCCTGCTTCCGGGATCTGCTTAAGGATGCAGTGATGCTGTACGCTCGACCTTCTTGTTCGCGTTAGCAAGCCCCAGGAACCGCACACGTGGTTATGGAGGGCACTGCCTAAACAAACTCAAAACCAGTTGAAAGAGCGCGAACTAGTGGTGCGCAGTGTGGAAATTGGGTTACTCTGCCATTGGTCGGGCCGAGATGAGAACAAGTCATGCGTATGGGGGCCGCAGCCATGGGCTATTATCAAATGGAGAGTGAGTTGTGAGGGCTGTGCTGTGCCATCTTTCTTCTCTCGTATCACTTAAACAACAGCATAAGAGGAAAGAGTTTTCTCGCCGAGTACCACGAGATGTTGACTTGACAACTGCTTGGGGGGGGGGGGGTTAACGTTGTGCAGAGTTGTGTATTGTGTGTTAGTTATGTGTTGGGTTGTGTGCCGTGTACCTGTTAGGCGCCTGACGTCATGCCAAGGTCTGTCACTACCTTCCTATTTGCTTCTGGTTAGAGTCGCATTGCCTGGTGTGCGTGTGAAGACTGTAGATCCAATCACCCAGCCTTGTGTGAGCCACGCTTCATGCTAGACACACATGTACTCTATGCACGGTTTCAAGTAAGCATGCAAGTTGCAGTGTTTATTACCGAGCATAGTCAAATTACCTCAGGAACCATCGGCGGCATCCATATTGTGCACGACTCGATGTCTAACCGTCTTGCAAGCTCGAGCCTACTTGTTGTCAGTTCCAATGGTACTTCTTCGGCAGTTGACGGAAACAGCCGTATCTCACAGCTGCCGTTGCCAAGCAAAGACTCTGGCAAGGCTGCAATCGATTGCCGACGTTTACCCCGGTCCCCATTTGGCGCCTTGGTAGCATTACGAGCTTCCCCATACAACACAGATCTACATCGTCCCCCGCTACCAAAGCTAAATTCGCGTCTTTTCGATTGCGATATCTTGTTCAGTGACGAGAAAAAATGGCGATACCGGAGGCGAATGGCTCTTGTGGGGAGTCGAATGGCGACACTGACAATGTATAAATCGAGCAACATGGAGAATGAATGGACTTGGTAGACTTTGCCAGTTTAATTTCCGTCCTTCACCATGTGGTCGGCCTCGGTCCTCATCGTTTATGCAGTAACCCTCTTCCAAGGCGCCGTCTCCACACCAATCCACCCCCACCATCCCCATCAATTTCCCAGCACCGAGCAATGGCCAGCGCCAGTCGTGGGGAAGCCGCTAGAGCAGCAGTTGCCCGGTGAAGAGCTCCAGGACATTCTCTCGCAAATATCCCGGGACAACATTGAAGCCACCATTCGGAAGCTTGCTTCGTTTGGCACACGCCATACTCTGTCGAGTCAGACTGATCCGAACCGAGGCATAGGCGCAGCGAGGACATGGCTGACGGCACGATTTCAAGAAGCGGCCGATGCAAGTGAGGGGAGGATGACTGTTGACTGGAATAGCTTCATCAAGTACCCTGGTGACAATGAGCGAATCATCTTCCCAGTCAACATTACCACGGTGGTTGCGACACTAAAGGGAAGCGAGGACCCAGACAGGTTATATGTTACTGGTGGACACTACGACTCCCGCAATAGCGATCCTATCGACTACCAGGGAGATGCTCCAGGTGCTGTCGACGATGCATCTGGAGTTGCCGTCTCCCTAGAGCTCGCCCGCATCTTTGCGCACTACAAACCCAGGTCGACTATTGTATTCACTGCCTTTGCAGGTGAGGAGCAAGGCCTCCTCGGCGCGGAAAATTTAGCACAGACCTACAAGAATGCCTCTGTCAATGTTGCCGGCATGATTAACCTTGATATGGTAGGCAACTCCAAAGCCGAGGATGGCACTGTCGATCCTTACAATATTCGTCTCTTTTGCGAAGGCACGCCCTTGACGGAAAACGCTACACGGACTAGGTCGCGTCTTAGCATTGGCGGTGAGAACGATAGCCCGGCGCGTAACCTCGGTCGACACATTTACGAAGTCGCGTCCAATTCTTGGACCGAGATGACTGTCCGTCTCATTTATCGTCTGGATCGATATAGTCGCGGAGGCGACCATCGCCCTTTTCTCGAAGCGGGCTATACGGGCGTACGCTTTGTCCAGCCAAACGAGGACTACACTCAACAGCACCAAAACGTCACTGTACGCAACGGCAAGCAATATGGTGACTTGGTCGAGTGGCTAGACTTTGAATACAACACTCGCGCAGCAAAGGTTGTCGCAAGCACCATGTGGAGTCTTGCAAACGCACCCGGTGTACCCACAAACGTTGGCATCAACACCACTTCGTCTGACAACTTTAGTCAGTTCAGGTGGACTGCGCCTGAAGGTCTACCTGTTCGAGGGTATGAAATCCTGTACCGTGAGACAAGTGAGGCACATTGGACAAATGTCATTGACGTTGGTAATGTGACCTGGTACAATCTTACCTCTGCTACCATTCACAAAGACAATGTGATTTTTGGAGTGAGGAGCGTAGCCGAGGGAGGATATAAAAGTCCTGCAGTCTTGCCGTTTCCTTTTGGATGTTCGAGGAACTGTTAGATCCGTATGTAGATGTTGAAAAATGAAACATATATGCAGGTTTGAAAGAAAATTGCTGCAGAGTGTCTTGTACTGTAACAGATTGGATTGCTGGTCATTGATAACTGTAACCAAAATATTACTACGCGCATGCTGCTTGGTGACAACGAGTGAGTAGGAGAACACTAGACGAGACCATTCGTGGGGTAGCTAGTGGAATTGGGGTACTAGGTAGTATTAGCAGCTGCAGGCTTACTATTCTCTTTATTGCAACCCCAGCTACATCTGTCCAAAAATGGGTCGGATGCACTAGGAACCGTGGGCCGTATTTGGTGGTGTGGGAATAGTGAGCACTGGTTGGGCATAGTGAGGAAATGTTCTAGCGTCTGGAAAAACCATCCCCCGGATGCCAAGATATGTCACGTGCCGAAGCAAAAAAAGAAGAAAAGAAAAAATGGAGAAAACTTTTCCAAAAACATACGACAGCGGGGATTCGCCAGTGGTCACCCACCTGACTACTAATCCGCCGATAAACTGCTTGTATAGGGCAGATCGGACGGGATGCCTAAATTTCAGTTTTCTATGGTCGTATGTACCCGTTATTTAAAAAGAGGTACTCAAATTCGCGAAAAAAATTGGGAAAAACGACGTCTTAAGGAACGAAAATCTGAAAAGACTCGGTCACGTGGACGAGGTTGGGCATTCTTGGCGGCCCTAAGTTAACTAAGGACTATTACCTCTGTTTTTGCTAGATATTAGTTATTTTGGACCGAGTGTAACAGTAAAAGTACTCTGTTATTTTCTACTAACCACATATGCTAATGTGCGAATCTTTTCTTGAAATAAATCATTGCATTAATGTAAGAAGCAGAGAGACATAATTGCCAATGTACTCCTTTTCTTATTTTATTTTACTCTAAAAAGTCTTGTTCCAACGACAACCCAGCAAGTATACCAGAGAGCCCCAGTCCATATTACAAACCAGAAACCCAAGAAACAGGAAGGTGGTGAGGATATATTATTGTTAACAGACATTACCCACGTCTACTACTTGGAGCAAACACTAACGTAAAACCCAAGTACACCATCAACCCGCGACCCAATCCCTCCTTCACAACCCACCACGCAGCCCTCTTACCTGCATATACATGCTGACAAAAGCTGTACACATGTATACATTTGTAGGATTCCGAATCTGGCCAACCCCCAAGAAAAATAACGTGCTTGGGGCCTTAAATTCCGAATCTCCTCCCCTTCCCCCCCATGTAACCCCATAACCCGACAAAAAGCGGTTCCATGCGAACAAGCCACAGCAAATTTTTTTTCATTTCATCAAGTCCAAGCCAGATATTGGAGTTTGTATGAGAAAAGAGGCTTGAACGCGAGTAAGATCCAGGGGGCGCGGGCGTGATTTACGTGTCGTAGGTGTGGAGGGATTTTTTTCCTTCCCCCCCCCCCTCGCCAACTTAACTTTGTTGCTAGCGCAGATGTCGTGCTTTTGCCCCATTGTAAAACAATCATCGAGGGTTTTGAGCCGCAAACCCGGAACGCGCACTTGGAGCCCTTTTTTTTTCTTGTGGCCAATGCGAAAAAAAATTGGGGGGAAGGAGGGAGGGAGTTTCTAGACTTGCCAAGGGACGGAAATGGACTTTGTCTCAACAGTTGGGTGGATGGGATGAAAGTTTTCTTTACGTACTTTATACTTTATGTATATATACATGTATATATATATACTTGAATCCCCATGTCCATCTAGTTGTCTTGTCCATTCATTCACCACCTTTTTTTCCCCTTAATCCTCTCCTCCCCCACACTTCCAAC
Organism: Bipolaris oryzae ATCC 44560; assembly: GCF_000523455.1. Classification (NCBI taxonomy): domain Eukaryota; kingdom Fungi; phylum Ascomycota; class Dothideomycetes; order Pleosporales; family Pleosporaceae; genus Bipolaris; species Bipolaris oryzae. Next base: position 99,262 of record NW_006911335.1, on the reverse strand, counting down.
CGACAATGTCCTCTGCATCGTCGCTGTCCAGCCCCAAGGGGTCTGGTCCCCTTTTCCGGTCGGTCCCATTCCAGATCCTCGTGGCATGTGGAGTCTCGTTTACGGCGCCGGGCATGTGGGATGCGCTTGGAGGACTGGGCGCCGGAGGAGCTGCAGAACCCTACGCTGTTTCCGCTGCCAATGCCCTGGTGTACGGACTCTTTGCCATTGTGTGTGTTGCCGCCGGAGCGATTAACAACCGGATTGGACTCAAATATGGACTTGCGCTGGGAGCTATCGGATATCCGCTGTATGGCGCTGGACTGTACACCAACAATGTGTCGGCGAATACCTGGTTTATGCTGTTTGGATCTGCGCTCTGTGGAATCAGTGCGGGATTCTTCTGGGCTGCGGAGGCCGCTATCATCATCGGATACCCGTCACCGGGCGACCGCGCCTTCTACCTGGCTGTCTGGCAGACGGCAAAGGCGCTGGGACCGATTGTCGGTGGATCCATCAACCTGGGCTTGAACGCAAACAGGAAGACTGTGGGCTCGGTATCGTCGACGACGTATATTGTCTTCATCGTCATCATGTGTCTGGGTCTGCCAGTGGCTCTATGCCTCAGCCCAGCAGAAAAGGTGTGGCGACGCGATGGTACGCGGATTGTGGTTGAGCGTGCAGCTACGTGGGGAGCAGAGTTCAAGGCGGTAGGCAAGCTATTCATCAGCCGACGTATCTTGCTGCTGCTACCTGCCTTTTTCATCAGCTACTTCTACAACGGCTTCCTGAGCACCTGGCTCACCACCTACTTCACCGTCCGCTCGCGCGCCTTCTCCAGCTTCTTCACAAACTTTGCTGGAATCTTCTCGTCCTTCATCATTGCGTTCTTGCTCGACAACCAAAAGATTCACATCAAGACGCGTGGCCGCATTGCGTTTTGCGCCATCATTACCATTCTCATCGGAACGTGGATCTGGGCGACTATCCTGCAGAAGCAGTTTTACGATGCCCCCGAGGCCCCCGTATTTGACTGGTTCAAGGGCGGCTTTGGAAAGAGCTATGCACTCGTCTTCTTCTGGCAGTTTGGCGGTCAGGCATTCCAGCAGTTTCTGTACTGGCTCGTTGGACAGTACGCTACGGATCTTTCCAACCTGAGCCATCTCACTGGTATTCTGAGGGGTGTCGAGGCACTGGGTCAGACTGTTGCTTGGGCGTAAGTTTTTCCTGCAATGATTTTACATGACAATGCTAACATGTACAACAGTATGCAATCCGAAGGCGGCGCCAACCACTTTGTCAGCATTGGACTCAACTTTGGCATCACGGTGCTGTGTGTCTTCCCCACATGGATTATCCTCTCCGAACTGGAAAAGAGCCACGAGGTTCAAGTGACAGAGACAGTGGACGATACGTTGAAGGACACTGCATGAATGTAGCAAAAAAAAAGATGGGGAAAATAGTTAGACAGTTAATCCATAATATGTGCACATTTCAAACTAGTTTCACGCACACGACTTACTTCTGGTTGGATCCCAACATGGCATACCCTAACCCAGTAGTTCCATGCCCTGCATATAGGCTTGGCGGGTTTGATCCGAAATGGCGCAAGTACGAGCAATGACATCGTCAGCCCCACTGCAGACTACTTACCCCACCCCATAGCTACTCCAACGCCTCCAACAGCTGGGTTTAAAGCACACGAGGGTATGACTAGCAGATCCTACACGAGCGGTTTGTGCATAGACCTGAGCCCCGCTATCTGTTGTTTCCTTTTCTCTTTGCATTTCCTAACTTGTGGCCATCGAGCAGAATGACGTCGATTCTGAAAAAGTCGCTAAAGCTCGCGCTGATCCAGCTGGCGTCGGGGGCGGACAAGGCAGCAAACCTAACGTCTGCGCGGCAAAAAGTGCTCGAGGCGTCAAAGGCGGGGGCGAAGCTGGTGGTGCTGCCGGAATGCTTCAACTCGCCATACGGAACAAAGTATTTTGACAAGTACGCGGAGACACTGCGGCCGTCGCCACCACCAGAGTCGCAATCGCAAACGTTCCACGCGCTGTCAAAACTGGCGCGCGATGCGGGGGTGTACTTGGTGGGAGGAAGCATACCGGAGCGCGATGAGCATGACTCGAAGAAGCTGTACAACACGAGTCTGACGTTTGCGCCGAGCGGGGAGCTGATTGCGACGCATCGCAAGGTTCATTTGTTCGACATTGATATCCCTGGCAAGATTCGGTTCAAGGAGAGCGAGGTGCTGTCACCGGGCAACAAGATTACGCTGGTGGAGCTGCCCGAGTATGGCAAGATTGCGATTGCGATATGCTACGACATACGGTTTCCCGAGCTGGCTACGATTGCGGCGCGAAAGGGGGCGTTTCTGCTACTGTATCCCGGCGCGTTCAACCTGACGACTGGACCGCTCCACTGGGAGTTGCTAGCGAGAGCGCGGGCGACGGACAACCAGGTCTATGTGGGACTGTGCAGTCCGGCGCGGAACATGGAGGCCGAGTATAATGCTTGGGGCCACAGCATGGTGGTGGATCCGAATGCGCAGGTCATGGAGCAGCTGGACGAGAAGGAGGGCGTGCTGATGCAGGAGCTGGAGGCGGGCAAGATTGAGGAGGTTCGGAAGGGGGTGCCGCTATATGGACAGAGGCGATTCGATGTATACCCTGATGTTAGCGAAGGCGGTAGATTTGAAGAGTAGAGAAATGAATTCAACATGTCGACTTGATCATGGTCGCACTGAGTGGTTGCTGTTGAGAAGCTGCGGGTAGTATGATGAAGCAGAAAAATGTGCGTGATGTCGGCATGTTGTATCTTTAGCTTACGAGTGTGGGCCAAAACCAGGGGACAGAGCAAGAGGCAGGGCGCTGTTTGGGCAGATGGTTGCAAAAGGACGGGGCGTGTAGGTGAGCACTGGGCGGCCGACAGGCGCCGAAGGGAGGTGGGCGGCAGGGGCTGTGGCAGGCAGGCAGAGCAGCGCTGGCTGGCTGGGCGGCTCAAGGGCGACTTGGCTGCACAAGGGCGGGCAGACGAGGGATGCAGTGCACAACAGAACAAGGACTGGGTAATTACGCGCAGTGGGAGGTGGGTAAGTTATTCATTAATATTGCTGTTTGAATGCGCAAAAGGATCACCTAAAAAGAGAAAACTCCTTTATTTCGCAGTGGATACAGTCAAGGGCAGCGGCGTGGTGATGATGATGATGAAGAAGAAGAAGAAGAAGAAGAAGCTGCAGCGCATACGAGATAGATAACAGACAAGCACGCGTCGCGCAAGTTGCGGGCGAAAAGGAACAAAGTTAACAGTTAACAGGGCGAGTGTGTGCTTTGGGGGGGGGGCGGGGCGGCGGCGTTACTGGCAGTGCATACCAGCCATCCATACAGCAAATGGGCGGCGGATGGGCGGCGGGCGGGCGGCCGAACAGCGCGAATGCAGGCCACGGGTTAGCGAGGGCCGCCTGTCACTTAAGCCCATGCCTCCCCAACTGCCCGCCCTTTTCCTCGCCAAAGTCCCGACCCGCCCTCTCAGCTCTCCCAGCTCTCCCAGCTTCCCCCCTCAACCACCACCCACCCCATCATCCTCATCCTCATCCCCCCCCCCAACGCGCCATTCCAGCCCGCACATTCACCCACACCATGGCGCCCCCCGCAAAGAAGAAGGAGGCCACGGGCGACCTCATGATTTCCACGGCAGAGTACAAAAAGACGCGCGACTCGGTATGTTCTACGCCCTTCAACTCTTGTTTTTCTCAACCCGCGACGCGCCTGCCCTCACCTGCCCCGTCGCCAATGACACCGCCCGTCCCCCACACACAACGCCCACCACCGCACCACCCACCCTTCTCTCCTCCTGTCCACTGCCATCATTCCAGTCGCCTCGTCTACGCGACCTGGAAATGCCCGCTTTGCCATCATCCCTCCCCGCGCTTCTGCCAAAACCTGCACCCTTGTCGCAACCTGTCGCGACTCCCCCAGCCCGCCCTACACCACCCAAATCATGGAGCGCAGACAAAATGGCCGTCGCCAACCATGACTCAAAAGCTTACTATCATGGCCAGGTCATTGCCTCGCTCCACAACCTTCAGGCGGGTCTTATCCACGTCCAGCACGGTATTACCGACCTCTTGACAAACTACCGCAAGCATTGCGCTTCTGTCCTCGGCGGCGAAGAGGGCGAGATTCCCCCTTTCAATGATGTAGCTGCCGTTGCTGCCTCTGTCATGGAAGCTGGGAGGAACGCTGTTGACGAGACAAAGCAGGTCCTTGCTCCCGTCGACAAGTCCGCCGAGGCCAGCAAGGGCAAGAAGCGCAAGCGCGAAAAGAAGGAAAAGGACCCCAATGCCCCCAAGAAGCCCCTCACCGCTGCTTTCCTCTACCACCAGCATGCCCGTCCCATCGTCAAGGCTGATCTCGAGGCTGCCCTTCCTCCGGGCGGTCAGATTGAGAAGAATGCTGTTCAGCTCGAGGTAAACAAGCGCTGGAATGAGCTTCCCGAAGAGGAGAAGGAGGTTAGTCTTTCTGGCGCAACACAATTCCTCATCTTGTGCTAATCATTCCGCAGCAATGGAAGGCGTCCTACCGCAACTCAATGGAAGAGTACAAGGCCGAGCTGGCCGAGTACATTGCCAACAAGGGCATCAAGGCTACTGAGCTGGTCGAAGAGGACGAAGGTTCAGACGATGCCGACATTGAAGCTGAAGTTGGTGCTGCTGATTCTGATGCTTCTTCAGAGGACGAGGAAGAGGCGCCCGCCAAAGCTCCCTCTCCACCCGCAAAGACCCCACGCAAGCGCCAGAAGACGACTCCCGCCGTCAATGGCAACTCTGCTCCTATTCCCATTGCCCCCGCTGCCACAAACTCGACTCCCGTTCCCCTCCCCAATGCACGTGCATCACAAGCCCCAGCTCCTGCTCCTACCACCACCGCAGCTGCTGAAACACCTGTGAAGAAGGACACCAAGAAGAAGAAGGAAAAGGCCGCGCCCCAGCCTATCGCCCCCGCCCCCGCCTCTTCTCACGAAGACGAGCCTGCCCCTGAGGAAATTGTCACCACTAAGAAGAAGACAAAGTCCAGCCGCAGCACCCGTAACACCGAGGCTGACGGCGACAAGGAGAATGCCGCTCTAGAAAAGGCTGAAAAGGCTGGTAAAGAGAAGAAGCGCGATCGTTCTAAGAGAAAGGCCGATTCTTCCTAAGTCTTGTGTTGTCGTTGTCATTGTCCTTTTTTTGGGGTAGTCGTCATGGCATTAAAAAGTGTCTTTTTTTTATGTTGGCAAAAGAGGGGAACTTGGGGTGCTGTGGAGTATCTTATCATGGTGTACGGAATAGGGACTTTTCTCTGGGGAGAAAGAGACCTACTGATTACCAAAAATGACTTGGTTTCTTAGATGAGCGTTTGGGCTGGATGGTTCGTTTTCTTTCTTCGATGCATCGTTGGATGCTGAGGTCTTGACTTCTTTCTTACTTTCTTGGCTCTCTCTCTCTTTTTTTTGGAGAGTGGGGTAGGCAAGCGACATGTCGAGTGAGATAGTCGGGGAATATGTGTGTCTGTATTGACTTTTGTTACCCGGGGTTGTGTTTAAGTGTTAGTATCATGAGATTTATACCCCCACTTGCACTACTACTACTACTGTCACCAAACACTTCATGTCTAGACTTCTCTGCGCTCGAGCAATCAACCTTATCATTTCAATCTTCTGTTGCTCTACCCTTGGACATTCCAGAAGCAATGTTACCTAAACCTACAAAAGCATACATCCTCTTATCCCACCACTAACCTCAAATCAAACTCCCCTCCTCCGCATCAACAAACTCATCCTCACTCTCCCCACTCTCCACCCCCGCCATCATCCTCGCCCCATACGCCCTCCTCTTCTCCCTAACATCAAGCAAATACTCCAACGTCAGCCTCGCACATTCCTCCTTGGCCTTCTTCTTCCCAAACACATTCCGCACCTCGCCAATCGGTCCCTCATGGGGACCCGCACCGCGGAAGAAACACGCGACAGAATGGAAGTTTGGGTCGGAAGGGTGGGAGACGTATTTCCATTCTGGGGTAGGGAGGGCGAGGGTGGCGGCGAGGGTGGCGACGCGTTGGGCGAAGCTGGTAGTACCAGTGCCAATAGCAATAACAGTGGGAGTTTGGTTTGGAAAGGGGGGTTGGATGGGGGACAGGACCGAGGAGGAGGAGGGGGGAGAAGAAGAAGATGATGGAGGGGGGAAAGGTTGTTGGGCTTTCTTCTTCTTCTTGATGCCGCCGATGGGCGTGTCTTGGGGCCAGGTGCCCAGGGCTTTGAAGTGCTCGACGGCGTGGCGGGCGGCGTCTTGACGGGCGGCTTTTTTCGAGGAGAAGAGAGAGGTTAGGGTGCCGAAGGGGTGAGGGTGGCCTTCGAGGGTTAGCAGGCAGGCGAACTGAGTGCCGGATTGGTAGTCGTTGTAGGTTGGTTGGGGGCCGGAGGTTGCGCGTTGGTATTCTGGGTGGGGGGGAGTTAGTTGTGATGCACAACATCTCAAACAGACGAATAATGTATACATACCAAGTAGCTTGCCGACATAGTTTTCTACTGGCTCCTTCTCCCCTAGGCTCTGCTGCTGCTCTAGCTGCCCTCCCACACTCTTCTTCCGATTCTTCTCAACCTTCTTCACTCTACCCTGCCTCTCCATCTCTTCCAACACTGCCAGCGCTTTCTCACTCAACGCTTCCTTGGCCTCCTGCTTGCTGTTGCATCCCTTATCCCCACTCAGCCCTTGCAGTTCCTCGACATTTTCGAGACCAGGAAAGCTAACTCTGGCAGCCCAGCTTGAGCTGCTGCTCCCCTCATAAGTGAACAGCGGTTGCGGGATACCAAGGGCTTGATACTTTTCATGCAAAAGTATCGTGTGCTTGGATGACCGAGCACCAACCGCAACTGGGGTGAGCGGCGTCGCATTTTCACTTGTCTTTGGCTTCCTTGTTGGAGGACCAGCAGTGGCATATCTCGCCTCACGTTGCGCCTGGTGCTCATCCTGATTCTGCTTCATGAAGTCATCCATACTTAGGATACCTGTGGGCGGAGCTGCACGAGGCATCAGCTTCTGCTCAGTATGCGCAGAATTGAACATGGGAAGTTGTGTTGGCGTGTCAATCTCCATGTTGAATTCTTCAGCCTTGCCGGTACTACCGCGGGTTGTTAAACTATCGTATTCCTCGGATGTTGCGAAAGTACAGATAGACGACTGTGGGTTTGTCTTAGTATAGGGCAGTACTGGATTTGAGGATAGTGAGTGTGAAGTGTCAAGTGATGCGGATGGTATAATTAAATACTTTCTTAGGTCGTCTCCCGCCGAGCCCATGGTAATGAAAGCGAGCGCGTAACCGCTTGATGTTCCGGCCCTTGGTTGGGAGTGGGGAATTGTCTCCAGTGGCGTAGCGGGGCAACTTGTTACCTCGTGATTGCGTGTTTGTATGCGACGCGCCGTTGCATGCACTCTTTGCTGTGAAAGTATCAACACGGGTGCTCAATCGGCACAATACAAAGTAGAGTTAGTTTGATTGTTGCTGAAGGGTTTGAACGCTCTAGGGCGAGGAATAATAGGCAGGCAACTTGGTTCGTTTGTCCATCCGGCAGTGAGCGCTGCTCGTTTTCGTCTTCACTCTGGTTCACTTCTCACCTACGTCACACTCACTTTTCCTTGTTCAGCTATTGTTATGTGACGCCTTAGAGAGCTTTTGAGCCTCAATAGCTTGTGTCCTTTATCCAATAACATTAAAGTGAGCTAGTATGCCCTCTCCCTGCCATCCGCTAAGTATATGCTCTGCATCTTTTAGATGTTGAAAGATTATCACTTGATCACTTTGATGATTCCCAAGTAATAACCCTTGGAATTTTGCATGGTCTAGAGTGATGTCTATTATGTGGGTAGTAAACAGGCATTCCTTTATCAGCAATAATCATGAATCTCATCCTCTATTACCCATATTCCATATCCTTCTTTGCACTACCAACCGAGTCCATGACCTCAGGTTCCTCTAGACCTACCCATAATGTCATCTCTCCATATTGCTACTAAAACACAAACCATCTTGAGATGATTGATGTACGCCTCGAGAAGCCCGCACGAGATGATTGTCATTTGCTTGTATACCATAAAACTCACTCTCGGTCGGGTATTTGAATGGCAACCCTTGTAAACGGAGATCATCTTCAACACTCATTTCCTGTGCTCGAGAAATTCCATCTTCCTTTGCGCCGCCCGTGCATGATTGATACTGCTCCGCTGCTTTCTCTAGATGTGAGACCAAGTTCGTATGTTGCCAGTTCGGCTTTGTGGAGAAGCAGGCTAGAGGACTAGTGTTGTGGATATTGGTGGCTACAGCCATGGGAACGAGGGGATCTTCTTTGGGCATAACCACTCTTGTTCCTGCCCATTCTTGGTGTCTAAGGTTGATAAGCTCTTGCAGGTCCTCCAGATTCACGTTCCCGTCGCTGAACCCTTCATATGCAGGGCTGCTAAAGGCAGGCATGAAGGACTGCTGTCAGAAATATTGCCGCAAACCAGTTCAAGGTTGTTGTCATATGCACTGAGGAGGGTGTCTTCTGCGAGTGAAATTGTTGAGCCTTCTTCGGAGTGATCGCCCCCGTTGATGGGTATCGAGGCGTTCATTTGGTCCATGTTGAGTGGAGTTGATGCAAAATCACCGCGAGAAATTAGCGCAGAGTTTTTATGAGCGCACAAAGATTCATGCGAAGGGTACAGTGCATGCGAGTCTGCACCAATGGCAAGGCCTAACCTCCCTCCCCGCGGGTACTTGAAACATCCCACCGCGCAGAATCATGAAAATATTCAAGCAACACCAATCAGCAGCCTACCAGTTCATCAAGCTCAATCAGATGCATTGGTACACTTATTAGATAACAAAACTCACCCTGAATATCAGCAAGCAGAATTACAGCAGCCTTGATTGAATCTATAAAGAAGATTTGTACAGCATCGTGTACTATAACTACGACCTACCTCTGTCTCTCTTTCTGTCACGACAGCAATTGCCATCTTAGAGGCTTTAAGATATTCGTTGGTGTGTCTAATAGCTACTCTTATATTGTGAAGTTATGTAGTAACCTATAAGAGCTCTTCTGAAGTTGTCCGCGGTCTTCCGCGAAGTCTCAGATCAACTGCGTAGTATTTGCACTGCGCTTGGTCGATATTGTCTTTATCCGCATCGTTTGCGAAGATGAGGCTATTGACGTAGGCGATGCTTTGAATACACCGTGAAAATGAACGGTGTGTGGTGTGTATTGACCTGATGACCAAGTGGTCTGTGATCTGAGCTTGTATATATATGGAGTAGTGGGTTGATTGGTCCCTAGATGCTCTACGTAGTACGTGATTATGCAAGGTACCCTGGGCGCTTACGTCCGGTCTACCCTTCGACGAAACGGATCGTGCTGCGTTACCTCACTCGTTATGGATGCTCAATGTTTTGACTAACTACAGAACATGTAGCAATGAAGAGACACTCTAGTTGTGGAGACGACCATGCAATGTGCGCATGGCGTAAGCCTAGGGACAGGAGTCTCTCCGCTTGCTAAGGGTACTTATCACGCAAGCGGCAGCTCAAGATGATTCAGCGCAAATGGGCCTTCTACGGCATTCAAAAGTATCCACCGTCAACACGCTTCAGTATTTCGGGTTGTGCAATGATTATCGAGCCTGCATGCACACCACTTATCACACATTATAGTGTGACTAGATCTTTGGTGTTCAGACCTGACCTTAACAAGATTACACGACCGCGCCGCACCAGTGGGGCGGCGGCTAAGATGCGCAGCCACGTTCAGCTTGGTGTGCAACACCTTAATTGTCTTCAGCCTGATCGTAGGTATTCTTTCCTTCTTGTTCCCACTTCGTTACGCATTTTTTTTCGCCTCTACCACAGTCTAAACCCTCAGATACTGGCTACCTAGTCGCTGTTTTGAACCTAGTCTCCAACAACCCTGGTGCAAGTAGAGCAGTTTCGAGGACCACTCAATTAACCTCTTCTCCCTACACACAAGACGACTCTTATTTACAAAACGGGAGGAGAGCGTCGATGTACAATTGCGCTACAGTGCGCTGTAATGCAGCTGTCTAGCAGTAGTTATGTCTAGCGCTCTGGCGAAAGCCTCGCCCTTGAGGCCTGAGATACGCCTCGCTCAGGCTGTTTCAGAGTTTGAAGCCGACCTTTCACATGAGCAAAAGTCGACATTCCAAACGATCAGGTCGCAGTCGCTCTTAACAATACCCAGCCTACGTGAAGTTATGCAGCTAACGGCTGAGGTTGATCGTCACACATCGAAGAAGTTTAGCAATGCCTGTTTTGGGCCTCGGTTTACCAATTTCCTTCATGGAGTCCAGCAGTTCGCGACTCTTGGAGACATCATGGTTGGAGGATCGCAAAACTTGCTAGCATGTGGCGTGTGGTCATTGGTACGCATGTCATTGTTGGTCAGTGTCCTCTTCTCTTGCATCATTGTCGTTGTCAGTTGCTGATACGTCGCAGTCGATTGTGAACCTTTCGAACTACATCGATAAGCTGTCCTCGCTATTCATGGATGTCGGCCGTTCTGCCCCACGCTACCAAGCAATTGCCCTACTATACCCTCGGTCCTCGGAGCTACAATCAAACCTCTCTGAGTACTTCATCGTCGTAGTTGGCCTATGTCATTACCTGTTCAAGTTCGGACAAAAATCAGCTATGCAGCAATTTGCGTCCTCGCTAAGCGATGCGCACTTGAAGACCTTCCAGACAGATCTTCATAAGTGGGCAAATTCTATCAAAGAGCAGATGGGCATAAATGAAGCTCAAGAAAACTCCACTCTCAGAGCTTTGACGAGGCAAATGTTCAAGTCTACTTCCTATCAGCAGAGACTTGCAGTTAACGCGCGGGTACTCAACTTTTGCTCTACGTACGATTATCAAGTAACGTGGAAGCAAATTCGAAAGGCCGGTAATATGTCCTTCTATAGACAGCAAGCAGAGTATCGAGAGTGGAGGGATAGCTCGTATTCTAGCACACTGTTGTATGTAGGCAAATTGGGCTCGGGAAAGTCGGTATTGCTAGCCAATATCGTGGATGACCTTAGCCTCTCTGCTAAGGACCCACCCTTGGTGGCGTACTTTTTTTGCAAACATGACATTCCAGAAAGTCTCCAGGCACGGACGATCATCGGTTCTCTGGCACGACAGCTTCTACGTACTGTTCCAGACCTTGGCGTACTTGCTAAGAGTTGCGAAAACACTCACAATATAGGCGATACTGAGAAGGTGCTTGGAATGCTTCTTCAAGGCTTTCCCGCTGATAAAAGAGTGTACTTTGTGCTTGATGGCCTAGGCGAATGCGATGATGAGGAGAAAGAGACGTTAGTGCAGGCAATCAGGAAGATCCAGGTGAAGCTAAAGATGCTAGTCTGTGCTTCTTTTCGAGAAGAGGCAAACAATGGCCTGCAGTCGATTACTACCAATAATCAACTCTTGACCATTCGCGCTATCTCCATACCAGAAGACAACCCAGATATTGACGCTTTTATCGAAGCAGACCTTGAGCGTTGCCTTCGCCAAGAACGCCTAACGATTGGAGATCCAACTCTAATCTTAGAGATTCAAGACAAGCTGTCCAAAGGCTCGCAAGGAATGTTCCTTTGGGTAGCTCTTCAAATCCAGACTTTGTGCGACATGAAAACTGATCACGCTATCCGGGAAGCACTGGCAGACCTGCCGAAAGACCTCTCGGAAACATTTGCTAGGATTCTACGGAAGTCAGCACAGTCAGGAAAATCAGGAAGCTCCGATCTAGCACTCCAAAGGAAGACGCTACAGATTGTGCTTGCAGCTCGCCAGCCTTTAACAATGGACGAGTTGCGGGAAGCCCTGAGCGTTACTCCTGGAGATACAGCTTGGGATCCTTCTAAACTTCTAAATAATGTGTACTCAGCACTAGCTTGCTGTGGATGCCTGCTTACTGTTGATGAGGAGGAGCTTACTGTCCGGGTTATACATCACAGCGTCAAGCAGTACATCCTCAATACCAACTTTCCGTTTGAAGAGGCACAAAGGATGTTGGCAGACACTGTTGTCACGTACCTCGGCTACGGCGTCTTCGGGACTGAGCTATCGAGAGTGAAGTTCCATCCTATAGTAGTACAATCCGCACCATCTAAGATCGTGCAAGCTACTATTAGCTCGTCAAGCAACGCTCGTCAGCTGGCTATAAAGCTTCTCGGATCCAGACGGCAATATGAATTTGATATGAGCAAAGCTCTCGTGGAAGCGCACAGCTCCCTCAACTCCAAGCCAGAGCATGTATTCGGATTCTATACTTATGCAAAGAGCTATTGGCAGGACCATGTATTTTATGTATCTGGACACAAAGCCGGAATTTTCAACCTTTGTTCTAAGCTGATCTATAGTCGTGCGTCTGAGCTTAAGAAGGCGGACAAGGACTACTGGACACATTTCCAGTGGGCTGCCGAGAATGGGAACAGGAATGTTCTTGCGCTGTTACTACAGACTGGGAAGGCTGACATTGAGGCGAAAAACAGCGACGGATGGACGGCGCTGATGCAGGCGGCAAGAGACGGACATAGAGACACAGTCAAGGTGCTGCTTACTATTGGCAAGGCTGACGTTGAGGCAAAAGACAACGACGGATGGACGGCGCTGATGCTGGCGGCAAGACGCAAACGTAGAGATGTAGTTGAGATACTGCTTACTATTGGTAAGGCTGACGTTGACGCGAAAAACAACATCAAAGGGACGGCGCTGCTAATCGCAATGGCGTATGGGCATAGAGACGTAGTTGAGGTGCTGCTTACCGTGGGTAAGGCTGACGTTGAGGCAAGAGACAGTTGGGGGGAAACGGCGGTGATAAAGGCGGGAGGATATGGACACAGTGACATAGTTGAGGTGTTGCTTACCGTTGGCAAGGCTAACGTTGACGCGAAAAGCAAAAGCGGATCAACTGCGCTGATGATGGCGGCAGCAAATGGACATAGAGATATAGTTGACGTGCTGCTTAACGTTGGCAAGGCTGACACCGACGCCAAAGATAAGAACGGAACGACAGCACTGATGCTGGCGGTACGATATGGACATAGAGATACAGTTGACATGCTGCTTAACGTTGGCAAAGCTGACGCTGACGCCAAAGATAAGGACGGATCGACAGCACTGACGCTGGCGGCACGATATGGACGTGGAGATATAGCTGAGGTGCTACGTTTGTATACCAAACATAAGTCAAGAGCATAACTATAAGCTTTTATAGAGAAGTAGCCTTGGACTTTGGAAATTATTTAGTAAACTGGAAGAAGCATAATCCGGCCATTGAGGAAATCTGTAATGATATAACAACAGCTGGTTCAGATAACCTGCCTGAGGTTGGAGGACTACGTGCCAGCCTTACAGACATAGCACCAATGGTCCGGTGCGGTGCGAAATCCTCTAGACCCACAATAGTAGTGCCAGTCAAAGAAGTAAAGTGGACTTTGCCGCAAAATCAAGGCAGGGCACTTTAGGGTGTAAAGAAGGTTACTAAATAGAGGCTGGTCTTACTTATGATTCAAGTGAAGATGACCATGGTAGCGCTCTCGTGTGCTGGAGTCTTGTAAAATGCGTGATTAGCAGGGACAGTTGTGACGAGCCGACTGTTGGCTTATCGGCCTTCAATGGCTAGATATCAGTGAGGAGAGCCACTAAACATTGCTCAGTACAGTGGCATAGATGTCAGTTTTCATGAACAGCAAACTACGTCAGATCTGCAGGATCCACAAACGGGACGTTTGTGGCTTCCGTACTCTGGAAGCGGTATGAAACGTGCTAGACTGACCGTGCCTCTTGATACGTTCTGCTAGGCGTATATCCTGAGGAGGCTTAGAAACCGACGGTCCAGATATAGCGTTTATGCGCAGTGTAGTCATAGCACACTGCTACTTTAAGTATACTGCGGCCAAGGGCGACCCGACTTCCGCAACCGGGAAGCAACGGAGGGCCCTTAGGCCAACATGTGTTGCGCGCGTAATTCCTACCGGACATGTTTGTGCTCAATCGTCTAAATCATCGGTGCCTGCAACGTTAAACTTCTTGCGACCGCCTTCTGTAAGGCGCTGGAGCGCGACTTTGTTGGCCTGTGCCCCAACCTTCTGCTGCATCTTCTCGAGTTCCTTTTCAGGATCATCAGATTCGGCCTCAGCAAACGCAAGGACCAAACGACGACCCAACAAGTGAGTGTTTTTCAAGGCGTTCATGGCGTTGACCGCATCGCGTTTCGTAGTAAACTCTGCGAAACCGAAACCACGCGATGATGCATCGAACTTCTTGGGCACCCTCACAGACCGAAGTTGGCCGTAAGGAGCGAACAGAGCACGGACTTCCTTTTTCTGTAACTCATGTTAGCATACGCTTGGTGAATAAAAGGACCAGAAGTCTTACGCTCGCTTCGAAGGGCAAGTTCTTGATGATGATCTTGGTGCTTGCCGCCTTCTTTGCTGCATCTTCGTTACGACGCTCTTCAGCAGCATCCGCGCCACGGTGGGAAGCCTTGATTTGTAGCTTGTGCCCCTCCAGGTCATATCCGTCCATCGCCCGAAGAGCCGCCGTCGCAGTCTCAGGGCTATTGAACTCAACGAAACCAAAACCCATCGATAGCACGCCGCGCTTAGGATCGACCTTCGTCTTGACCTTGGCGCTACGGAAGCCAGAGAGAGGTTTGAATGCTTCGGTAAGGCGCTCCGTTGATGTGGAAAAGTTGAGGTTTCGCACATACAGGGTAGCAGTGTTTGTTGCATCCGGTTCTGGAATGTCCACCAGCAAATCGGTGGCGCTGAGCTTTGTACCAGGCTGCGTTGAAGTTGATGCTGAGGCTGATGGGGTGGTTTGTAAAAAATTTGTCGCTACACCTTCCTTGAACAAATCCTTTGGTGCCTTCTCGAGGTACAAAATCGAGTCTTTCAGCTTTCGGTATGATAGGGACATGAACGCAGACTTTGCTTGCGCAACGTTGGCGAATTCGACTATTGCCGTCATACCTGTTGGTGGCATCAAGAACTTGTTCACAGTGCCGTGCTCTTCGAACAGTTTACGGAGCTCATCAGCCGTCACACCGTGAGGAATGTTCTTCACGAGGATAGCAAGATCCCCCTTTGCACTCCTTTGAAAAGCTTCAAGGTCAACGCCGTGTTGTGCAAAATATGACTTCGTCTCCTGGATGATATGGGTCTCGGCATGTGCCTGCTTAACCGCTGCATCTGAAGACGTAGGGTCGAGCAGCTCAGCTTTGCTAATACCCATGCGATCCGCAACAGTAGACATGACCGCATCAGCCTAGATGTATGTGAGCATGTTTCTTATAGACACAATGGAGTGAACTGACATTCATGTAGAGAGAGTTCCAGTTGAACACTGCCTTGGCGGCACTCTGCTTTCTCCTGATTTCTTTCTGTTTCTTTAAAGGCAGCTTAGATATCTCGTATTCATCTAGCTTGGTATCCTTCTTTGCTTTGGCAGAAATGATATGAAGAAGGCGGCCCTGAAAGATGGTGTTATCATTGTCAAGATATGCTTCGACTGCATCGCTCGGGTTTTGAAACTGAATGAATGCGAAGCCTTTGCCTTTGCCATCGGCCTTCTTCAAGGGTACATGAACCTACAATGGTCAGCAAAGATACTTTAACGTAGTCTGAAGAATGGATGAACAAGTTTCCCTGCTATCAGAAAGAAAGTACATCTACTAAAATGCTTTCGAGAGATCACCTCAAATGCCGAAGCATCAGTTGTCCCTATCTCGACGATCATCATTGCAGGGGGTCCAGAGTGGAAAAGAAAAAATGGCTACTTACTTCTTCGAGAGCTCCGTGTTTGGAGAACTGCTCTCGGATCTCATCTTCTGTCACTTCGTAATGTAGATTTCGAAGGTACAGACGACCAGTCTCACGGATCTTGTCTTCTTCGTCAGGCGTAGCGCTCTCTGACTGTTCCACTGTTGGCTGTGGGGGCTCTGGCTGCGCCTCCACTACCTCGGCTGAGTCTTCTGCAGTTCTGGGAGGCTGTGGTGCTGGCGCTTGGGAAGCTGGTACGTTTGCCGCAGGTACTTCGTCATCTTCGACTAGTTCCAAGACTCTGTTTGTCCTCGAACGTAGCCAATCCATGTCCGAAACAGGCCCCTGCTCAGCAGCTGGCGCTTCCTGTACATCTTCCATCGCTTCACCAGTATCCACCACTGCATCTATAGAATCCTTTGCAGGCTCCTCAGTAGAAGATGGTTGTACTGGGGCAGACGTGGCTGTAGGTTCCACCGCAACCTTGGGCTTCTTCGAAATGACTTGATATTCGTCATCGCTCTCCTCTTCTGGCACAGTAATCTTTGGAACAGCGGTGTCCTCAGCAGCATTTGCTTCATCTACATGGCTCTCGCCATTTGCCCAGATCTTCGTCTTTGAAGGCGGCTGGTAGACCTCGAGAAACTCCTTGAGCTTGGGATCCTGTTCAGCCTCGTCCCGTTTGCGCTTGAGTTCGTTTTCTTGCCGCGGCGGCGGTTTATACTCGTCATTGGAGGCGGCGCTCTTCTCCAGCTTCTGCTGTCGTCGCGACTTTGGTAGTTCCTTGTCGGCGATCTGTACCAATTAGCCCCGCTTGTCGCCTCCGTTAGGATAAGAATGTGCTTACCGGGCGCGCAATCTCAACATAGATCTTTGTGAGTTTGATAAAGGTCTTGTTGAAGTACTTGACTGCCTTGGCAGCGTCTTCTGGCGTCTTGTAGCCTACGTAGCCTATCCGTCGATGCGGAAAGAACTTGACGTCTGTGATAGGGAATTTGGCAAAGTGCTTGCGCACATCATCTTCGGTGAACTTGGGAGGCAAGCCGCGGACGAAGATGCGTGAAGACTCCATGCTACCGAAGTCTTTGTACGCTTCGGCCTGTTCGAAGCCTGGTGTGCTGGAAGCGGATGCAACGAATGTTAGTTAAAAGTTCGCGTCCAGAAAAAAAAAGTCTTAATGCTCAGTTATGCGCTAGCGCACTAGCGCGCATGTGGGAGCTCGGGCCAACGGCTTATGGCTGCGCGAGCGCCTACTCAAACACTAACACACGCCTTGCAACTGCAACCTAAACATAGCCTCACTCTCCGCCATTATAAGACCGCACCTCTATCCGGACAATCAATACCTTAACTTGTACTTGTGTAATAACTTGAACCAGCACCATGGCAAGCGAAAAGTCAGATACCCAGAAGCAGGATGGTAAGGCCCCTTTTGTTTATGCCGGGTAGTTTTGCCAAAGCACAAACTGATATCATTGGCAGCCCAGATTAAGTCGGCAGACATGGTACGGAACATCCGGGATTATTCTCTAGGGCTCTCCTAACATGTGTGTAACAGAGCGAAGAGATGCAGCAAGAGGCCATTGAAGTCGGTGAGTTGTCTCCACACTGCGTGAGGCCGACAGAACAGCTGACATTAGGCAGCACAGTCGGCAATGGAACAGTTCACTATTGAGAAGGTGGGCCGCACTACCCACCCAACCCGGGGTCACGGCAGGGCCTTAAACTAACATCTGGTGTGCAGGACATTGCCCAGTACATCAAGAAGGAGGTGAGAAACATGACTCTCGATGACTGTGATAAGCGCCCGCTAACGCCCAGGTAGTTCGACAGCAGGAAGGGTGCTACATGGCACTGCATCGTAGGCCGTAACTTCGGGAGCTTCGTTACTCACGGTAAGTTTTCTTTTCGACCTTGTCATGACCAGTATCAGCTGACTTGCATCAGAGACGAAGCACTTCATCTACTTCTACCTCGGTCACTGCGCAATCTTGCTCTTCAAGACACAGTAGATGCATTATCCCGGAGCGGGGTCCATCATCTATCTACGAGCCATGTCATCTCTGATTACGAAAGAATGCCTCATGGTCCCGGGGTGAAGAAGGCCGTTTCGTTCCAAGCAGTGGCTTAGAGTGGTGCTTGACCGGTCTTCGCTGTACGTGTAAGAAGACTGTATATCTTTCTCAGCATGTAGCTATTGTCTTTGCAACCGGACTCGGGGGCTTTCTGCGATTCAATGGCGTCCTACCACCTAGACACGATGAGATTACCGCATCCCAATCCTACGACTGCGACGAGTCTCCTTCTTTGCATCTTGATGACTCTGGAGGTCAACATAGTAGTATCATAATTAAATGATTGTGCTCTTATTCTCATGTGTTAACTACGGCATGGAATGTGAAATGTGATCACGTGATTAGCAACTGCTTTCAGACATGATCACGCATCCTCAGGATGTAAGAACATTTAAGAACAAAGCCCAAGTCTCGGAATCTGTGACTTGCGTGTATACTAGTAAAGGGCGTACCAAATTTACATGTGCAAGTAATGTGATCCAACATAAATTCGGTACAGGTCATCCTGCATTTCCCCAGATACCCAGTGGCGCGGCGAGCTTGGCCGCTAGTACCGGTAGAGAAAACGTCCGCCAAGTGTGGCTGAGTAACCTGAGATGACGCAGACCAGCTCGGCGCCAATACCTCCACGAATCCGTTGACCAGAGCCACAACATCACCCGACGTCTCATCACCTCACTTTTGACCTCCAAATAACCTGCAACATACTCTTCATCAGTCTTCACAGTACCGTTAACTTCTCCAACGCGTAACGAAATTTCAATCTAAGAGAACCAACGCGCTTTCCGTAACCGCCTGTTCGAAGCGCGAAGCGCATCACATTGAATTGAACCGACTCGACTCCACGAGGAACACCACATCGCCTCATAAACAACGCGAAAGCGTCTACACAACCTACACCCAGAAAGAGCTCCTCCAGCGCCCCCCCCCCATAACCCTCAACAATGTTCTTCTTCTTCACCTGCGGAACACACAGTATGTCTTTCCATACATCTCGCCACGCATTCCCCCTTCCCCTCCCCCTAATGCATTATCACCATATGCAACGCTTCATCAATCCCACTTAACTAACACCAAGCCCCACAGCCTTCACCTCTCAACTCAAAGGCGCAGAGCATGTCCAAGTACAATGCCAAAACTGCGGCAACTATCGGACGGCTGTGATGAAGCGCTGGGAGTGGTTTACGTTTTGCTTCATACCCGTTATCCCGTTTTCACTGAAACCGTACAAGGAGCTCGGCTGCAGTACTTGCCACTTTTGGCAGGATATCAATTATCGCCCGGATGTGCTGCAGCAGATGAGCCAGGGCCCGCCGCCGCCGCAGGGGCCGCAGCAGTATAAGTAAAGGGAAGGTGTGAAGGTGTGTGTGAGAGTTGAGAAGGTTGGGGGGTGGTTACGTCGAATTGTGGAATATGCAGAGTAACGCATGATACCAGTTGGAAGTGTGTGGATGAAAGAAACAAGGGAGAGAAAGCACCGTTACGATATCCCAAGGTTATTCTTTGGAATGTTTTTGAATTCCGGGACGGCGGGGGCGTTTAGCGTTATGTTTGTACATCCTGATACCATGGATGTTTTTCTTGTCATGTCTTCTTCTTTTTTTGTTGTTGTTACGAAACACACCTGGATAATACCATCATCTTTCGTTTTGCACTCTCAAGAAATATGTGTCAAGTTCTTTTCTCTCTACTCAAACTTTCTTTTTTTACTCAAGTATGCAGTTCACTTAAACAATGTACAAAGTCTCGTCTTCATCCAAGGGAAGATTGGATGCATCGAGATGCACATCTCGCGCCTTCACCCTCAAGTATCCAAACCGCTCGTACGTAGCCCGGCCACCTTCCTCCGTTGTCTTTCGCAGCAGCAAACAATGAAACTCGGACAAGTTAGAGTCTTGTGAGTAATACTGCGCCATAACGACCGTCTTGACACACGTCTCTGAGCCCAGCATCTTGCTATGCGGCCTCGTCGGGTCGAAATCCGGTACTTTGCAATCGAGAACAACAGTGGCATCAGCGCCATGTTGGCTCCAAGCACGTTTACCTAGATCAACCCACAACACACTGTCTGTCTGTGTATACGTGAGAGGCAGCCATAGCTCTTGTGCTGCCTTGGAGAAACAGCGAGCACTCAGCGTGAGACTGGCAGATGTTATTTCTCCAAAGGCGTCAGCGTCAGCTAGCTGTATCTCTGCGGCGATACACGTAGCGAGGGTGCGGAAAAACATGTCGTTGACCCGGTTGTCCCAGTATACGTTACCTACAACAGAGGCCCAGGACCAGGACGGCGCACGCCATGTTTGTGGCCGCTTGTAGTCTCCCCTATAACGTATCCACAGCAAATCTGATATGACTGTGTCTTCCCACAGACCAGCAAGATAGCGGGATTTGGTGTACGTAGAGAACATCTTGCTTATACCTTGCAAGGCGGGGAAAATATCCTTTTCATACGTAAGGCGTTGGTTAGTGTATTGGTCGACGATCTGGTGCCATGCTTTCGGGATATTCTTGTGGTTGCCATCATTGGGAACATGCAGCTCGCCGTTGAGCCAGAAAAGACTACATATATTTGAGAGTGGGGCAAAGGGGGGTGGAATGGAGCACTCGCAATCATTCTCGGTCTTGCAATCCCAGACAAGCTCTTCGTGCGTGAAATACAGGATTCGTGGAGAAAGCAGTCGTTCTTGCAATGTCCATCCGCGAGGTAGCAAGGGTGCTTTGCCTTCGACCCAGCTGGCGTTCTTTATTCTTGGCCGGATGCAGAGGTCTAACCTTGACCCATTTTCGTCCGGGTATGGAAGGCGGAAGAGAGGACGTTCGGCGCTGTGACGGAAACAGCCACCTGATGCATCTCGAGACGCTGCAGCAGCGAGTGTAATGTACGCCCCTGAATATATTTGAGCCATTTTGCTTCCTTCGTGGCGCCAGTCATCGACATCATCTTGAATAATGCACAGTGAGTCGATCCAGAGATACTTTAAGCCAAGGCGATGGGCAAAGGACACAGTATGCCGGAATGTGAGAGGGAGCTGGCCCCACTTGATTTGTTGCTTGTGGAGCGACAGATTAGATGTAGTCGTCCTGATGATACGTTTCTTGCCCCAGCAGTGACTTAGACAGGCATAGGGCTCTATCTCTCCGTTACTTTCATGAAGTCTAATATCTTGTAGTCCTTGGATGAGGATAACACGAGATGGCAGAGGTGGATTAGTGCGCCTGCATGATTCATGTGTTTCGTCACAAGCCCGTAGCCAGGACAGGGTGCGGCCAATGGCATGACCGGATCCGGAGTATGATGCGACTTCAAGTTCTGGGGGAAAGTACGGTATATTCCAAGGATTTCGTTGCACTGAAGAAATTAGCATCCGCCACCACGCTATGACTACGTTTGGGCGTACTGCACGGAAAGTACACATCATAACCATATCCCCAATCCGATGTAGCTAGGATTCGTGAACGCTCCATTTTGAACCGCATACTTCCAATGGGAGTCGACTCTTCAGGAGACTCTATTGTATATTCGATCAAAGTTGCAATGGCACACAAAACCATGCAGCCAGCACAGCCTCCTTCAGCAGACGACGACCACTCGTCGATCTGAAACTCTACGCCTTCGGTCGGCCACACAAAGTTGTTGCACAACGTGCATTTTTTTGCCTTTGCATATGCATTTTTGATCTTCTGTCTACGCGGCCCGTCTTTTATATTGCTATCGGCGGCCCACCACTGGGGTGGTCTCCACAGAGGTGGTCTCCACGGAGGCAGGAGTGGATCCCAAGACGACATTGTGTTACTGATCAAGTGGGGATTCACTCGCCTTGATTGTACAGAAATAGAAACGAACAGCGAGTGGATTGATGCAAATACTCTAGGAAACTGATAAGGACGGACACAGGATCATTTCGAGTCGCTGGGCAAGTACGTGACTGAAGAAAGAGAAGGTGGGGCATTGAGAATGTGATATTGAAAATTGGGGGCCAAAATCCAGGTGCGGTGAGGCGGAGAAATGTCTTACTCAAAGAACGGCCGAGCCATAGATGTCCTGTATTAGAGGGGAGATGGTTCGTATTGGCAATGAGGAGCATGCCAGGTATTAGCCTTGCGAGGCATGTCGGTCTGTAGTTTTGGAGGCCACTGACATCAGCGCGACGTGCATTGCGCCGGGCGTGTAGTCAAGTCAATGGATTACATATTCGCAACCTTCCAAGAACTGGAACTGCAATGAAGGAGGATGCATAGGTTTGCAAGCCACCAAGAATAGATAGAGTAGTAGGATAGGATGCGTGTTTGTGAGGTGAGGGTTGAGGTTACGGCGCACCATCGGAAAGATAGCAATGGTTGTGGCACGTGCGCCTGCTTTCTCCGTGAGGGGCCCGCGGCAGTGACTACCGTGGAGGAGTCGAAGTGGTTATCGGCTACAAGGTCAAGCTTGGGTGCAGAGACATTTTGGCCCAATTTGAAATAAAGCGTCTCCGGTCTTGAGAGAGGCGCTCGGCCCCGTCGCGCAGGATGGCGCCGGCAGTGCCGGCAGTGCCGAGGGGCCCCGTTGGGCGGGGACCCGAAGACGAGTGGCAGAAAGTCGATGGCCGTTGCAGTGGGGGATGGATATAGAGCAATTGAGATATAAAGACTCAAGGGTTGTAAACAGGATACAAGGACAGCATTCAAGTGCAGTATTGAAATCCTCATCACCAAGTAATTGAACCAAAGTCCACAAGTCATCATGTTTGAAAAGAAGGAACTCCAGCCTACGTTTGAGGGTATGTCATGTGTGCAGTAAAGTGACTCTCTCT
The DNA here is from genome assembly GCF_000523455.1 of Bipolaris oryzae ATCC 44560. Taxonomy (NCBI): domain Eukaryota; kingdom Fungi; phylum Ascomycota; class Dothideomycetes; order Pleosporales; family Pleosporaceae; genus Bipolaris; species Bipolaris oryzae. Next base: position 76,580 of record NW_006911335.1, on the reverse strand, counting down.
GGTGGGCACGGCTAACTGGGAGCAGAGGTCATGGGCTGTCAATCGGCATGCTACGAATGGGCAGACAGCTACGACAGCAAGGACTGGGAGCGTCTGCGCAAGTGCGTTGCTCCGACTCTGAAGATTGACTACCGGTCCTTCTTGGACAAGATATGGGAGGCGATGCCAGCGGATGAGTTTGTGGCCATGGCCTCTGACCCTGCGGTGCTCGGCAACCCCCTCCTCAAGACACAGCACTTCATCGGCGGAACACGGTGGGAGAAGACGGCCGAGGATGAGATTACGGGATACCACCAGCTGCGAGTGCCTCACCAGCGATACACGGATGAGTCACGGGCGACGGTGGCAGTCAAGGGCCACGCCCACAGCTTCAACACGCACTGGTACAAGAAGATTGACGGCGAGTGGAAGTTTGCCGGGCTGAACCCGGACATTAGGTGGTACGAGTATGACTTTGACAAGGTGTTTGCAGAGGGCCGCGAGCAGCTGGGCGAGGCCAAGGCTGCTGCTGGCATCCCGGAGACGGCGCCTGGCCAGGCTGTGTAGATGGGCGAGGGGTGTGTGGTCTGGGGTGCATAGGTACATACATCGATACATGCGTACATAGGTACAGATGTAATGGCGAGCGCCATGGGAGACGTGTGGATACAATGCGAATCATGATGAAATGCAATGGATGGCTCCTTCCTGAGCTGATGGGCGCATACATGGCATGCATGGATACGAAATGCTAATGTGTACTAGGTGCATGTGTATGTGTATGTACTAAGTGTGTTGTGTAGACAAGGAAGGAAGGAAGGGGGGAGGAGGGGGTGCGGGATCCTTGGGCCAAGGCCAGGTCCCCTGCTGGTGAGGTTGCTGGATACAGACATGGGCGGAGCAATAGACGTAAGTATACGTATACGTACGCACGCTTGTGGAATGGATGGGCTGGATGGGTCCACTGGCCCAGGGAGAGGGCGGCTGTGCCATGTCTCTGTCAGCTTGGGTGGGAGAGAGGTGCAGCTGCTAGCCCCGGTGAGCGGTGAGGGGCGTCGGCCATTTGGTGCAGAGGGACGGCACTTTGCTTTGCTTTGGGCTGGGCTGGGCTGGGCCGAGGAGGGGAAGGGAGGAGGAGGAGTAATGAGCATGTATGTAGTATGTAAGTACGTGTAAGTAATAACTAACTAAGTCGGTCGGTTAGTTAGCAGTAGTCGTGTGTATCCACATGACATATGCACATGTGCATGCTCTACAGTACACACAGCCGGACGAGTGCAGTGCAGTGCAGTGCACAGCACAGCGCAGCGCAGCGCCGCGCCCCGCACTGTCGGCCATGTCTGTCCCATGGCGCTGCGCGTCATTGAGCAGTGGCAGCGGTGCAGCGGCGCAGCGGCCAGGGGTGGGCCCAACGACCAGCTCAGCTAAAGTCAGCAGTTGACGCACAGGAGATCGTTAATTCCGGCCTTGCCTGGGCGTGCAATGGCGTGGCAGCCAATCTGCGGCCTGGTAGAGGGCGTTGCAGCCGCGAAGGGCCACCAAGAGCCCCCAAGGGCCGCCATCCTTGTATCGATCTCCAAAGCTTGTGTCTGCCCGATCGAGCAAATCGTGGCGCCATCCTCTGTCCTCACGCCAACGCCCCCAGGTTCGTCTCTGCGCGTCGCTACCGAGCGCCGTAAACTTAGCGGATTCGCTCGGCAGCACATCATCTGCGCTCTCTGCTCTTTTACCCCACCCACCTTTCTTCTCACACACATCTTTCCCCCCCCCCCTCCCCGACTCTCGTCGCCGTCTTCTTCTCTGCTTCCCTTGCGTTCTGGTGTTTGGATTCGACCTGTTTCTCCCCTCCGCCTCTGTCCCCGGTGTCCTTGAGTCTTTGCCGCAGGTAAGCCCATCGCCCAACCAGCACAATTTTCATCTCTCGCCTTGGCGCGCCTCCGCCCAAACTGTGCCTGCTGCATATCGACAATGCACGCAGAATTGTCCACACGCAATTGCCAGCACTGCGCTGTGTGTGCGCATCGAGCCCGCTGACGTCGTCGGCCTGCACGGACTCGTTCGCATCGCAAACCAGTCCGCTGCCCGCTGAAGGCCCAGCTGCGAGCGCAATTGCCTCATCGCCCTCGTTGTTGTCGTCGTCGTCGTCGTCGTCGCCCCCCCTCCCCCCCGCTGCCGCCGTTGGGGTCGCAGTAGTGGTCGTGGTGTCGTGACCCAACCAACAAGACGAGCCTCATGCCCGCCCCCGCCCCCCCATGTCATCCATCCATCGCGTCGGGCCATCCTGCACACACGGTACTGACTGGCCCGCACAGATTGCAATTCGAGCCTCCTCACGGTCACTCATTCACTGCCGTCACCCGCACAGTCCTTGGTGCTCAATCCCGAGTTACTGTCGCCGCTTGTTCCGAGTGTGTCTCTTAGCTTACTAGGCTCCTTCCTTGGCCGAGCTGCCTTTGCGCCTGAGCCCGACGTCAGCGCCCACTTCACACCTTCACAGGCTACGTTTCCCTTGCTGCGACATTAGGAGCATCGTTCCCAGTGGTGAGTCTGTGTGTGCGCGCCTAGGGCCCTTTGCCCAACACACCCGACCCTGCCCTGCCCTGCCCTGCCCTGCCTTGCCCTGCACTCACCTCGCTCCCGCTGCCTGGCTTACTTACCCGCCCATTCACCGACGCTAACCATTGCTTTTCGCGCGCAGACATATAAACGACTCGTACACTTCTCAATCATAATTAGAGCGCCTTACCCTTACTCCCCACCTCCGCTAGTCCATCCGACTACCCCGCTTGATCTATCCACCATGTCTTTCAACAATGGTTACAACGACCAGTTCCAGGGCCCGCCCCAGGGCGACATGAACAACCCCACCCCACAGCCGGGCGACATGGGTCAGCCCATGGACACCTCCGGCAACGGCTTCCCACCCCAGGGCAACATGGGCCCTCCAGGCAGCGCTGGCGGTGACGGTCAAGGCCAGGGCGCCGGAAAGACGACTCTCTGGTGAGTCCACGCTGCGCACGCCCTGTGCAATGTGGCCAACGCTCTCCTCAGCGCCACATGGCATGGAGCAAAATAGGTCAATGCTAACAATGGCACAGGATGGGTGAGCTTGAGCCCTGGATTGACGAGAACTTTGTCCGTAGCATCTGGTACAACATGGGTGAGACTGTCAACGTCAAGATGATCCGTGACAAGTTCTCCGGGTAAGCACATAATCCCACTCCAGAAAGCCACCAGGCTAACTACCGCATAGCAGCAATGCTGGATATTGCTTCGTCGATTTTGCGAGCCCTGATGCTGCAGCCAAGGCCCTGAACCTTAACGGACAACTGATCCCAAACTCGAACCGTCCATTCAAGCTCAACTGGGCCTCTGGTGGCGGTCTCGCTGACAGGAGGCAAGTCATGTCTAGTCTCTTACACCTGCATACTGCAATCATCTCTAACACTAAAGAATAGCCGCGACGAGCGTGGTCCCGAATTCAGCATCTTCGTCGGAGACTTGGGCCCCGAAGTTACCGAATTCGTCCTTGTCCAGTTGTTCCAGAACAAGTATCCCTCGACTAAGTCGGCAAAGATCATGTCGGACCCCATCAGCGGCATGTCGCGTGGATATGGATTCGTGCGATTCGCTAGCGAGGAAGATCAGCAAAAGGCTCTGACTGAGATGCAAGGCGTTTACTGCGGCAACCGCCCCATGCGTATTTCTACTGCGACACCAAAGAACAAGAGCGGTGGTCCCGGCGGCCCCGGCGGAATGGGTATGCCCCAGGGTGCAGGCGGTCCAGGCATGGGCATGTACTCGATGGGTGCTCCCCCAATGGGCAACTACTATGGCGCTCCCCAGCCCATGAACCAGTTCACGGATCCCAACAACACTACCGTCTTCGTCGGCGGTCTCTCGGGCTATGTTACCGAGGACGAGCTACGCTCTTTCTTCCAAGGTTTCGGTGAAATCACCTATGTCAAGATTCCTCCAGGCAAAGGATGTGGCTTCGTCCAGTTCGTGCAGCGCCACGCCGCAGAGATGGCTATCAACCAGATGCAAGGTTACCCAATTGGCAACTCTCGCGTGCGTCTTAGCTGGGGCCGCTCTCAGAACAACTCTGGACCAGCCGGCACCCCATACCGCCCTGCGCCACCTCCACCAGTGCCCTTTGGCCCTGGAATGGGCATGCCCCCACAACACCCTTACGGTGGTGGTGGCGGCGGTTACGGTCCTATGATGAAGGTAAGGCGACAGCATGTCTTGAGGGCAGGATAATCATGCAAACGCCTCTTTGGCAGTTGTGCATTGTCTCTCTCCCCCCCCCCCCCCTTTTTTTTTCTCGCTACTGCCAGTACTAACTTTGCTATAGTAAGCGCATTCTTTCCCTCTGTATTGCTTGCACGGCGCTTCATTCGTGGTTCATCCCGTTGGCTTTATTGCAACGACCCCTTTCATGACTCGGCAATGACGATTTCGAGCGATTTGGTCTTTAGTTCTATAACGGGCGGTACTCTAAAAGTTCTCGACTTTCTCTGACGACACCATCTTGCTGGAGGGCCATAGAGGGGAGTCTTTGTATAACAGGCCATCCATTCTCCCACTCGGACTTTTCTTTCAGAGCGTGCTACTCTTCTTTCGGGGAGCATCTATGGGATGTAGCTAGTCATGCATGGGTCGGGTGCTGCTTTCTGTCGAATGCCTTTCTTTTACCGGTTGCGCTCTGTGACCAGCAGATTGGCTATCCTTCCAATCACACGATTCTTCTATTTTCTGCGTGGTTTGTTGCGTGCTTGCTTAGTTGCTTACTTGTTTGATTCATCTAACGGTCTGGTTCCAAGTGCATCATAGTTGGTTTTCTTTGTTCGTGCGCGTATGTAGAGTTTGGTTGGCGTGTGTATGATTTGTTGCCTTGTCAGAGCTCAGGGAGCATTTCACTAACCTTGCTGTGCGCAGTCCTCCTCCCACGCAGGCGTCGCTGCCTCCGCCTTATTCATCCATTGCGAACAATAACTACGCTGGCTCACAAAACGACAGCCAGAACGCACCTACTCTTCAGAGCGGCGCAGCAAACGGTCTCCAATCCGGCCTCGGTGGCTTCGCTCGTTTCACACCGCCCCAATCGAACGATACAAACGGTTCCTTTTCGTAGCAGTTCTCTTTCTGTATTGGCTCGCCAGCCATGCCATGTCGGCCAGATTTGCATACAGTAATACTTGATGGCTTAGCAAGGAGTTAAAAGGGGGAGGGCACTTCACCAGAATGTCGGCGTACATTGCTTTCGGATGTGGGACTACGTTGTTTTAGCAAGGCGTTTGGCGAATACCAAAATAGCGGATACCCATGTTACGAAAAGAGGAAGTTCCTCCAACAATCTCATGTTTCTCACATCAGGGAATAAAGTTTATTCTTGAAGGCGTTTTCTTTTGGAAGATACGTGCTCTATGGAACACGCATGTGTTGCCTTGCAATGGTTGATCGGTGATCAGACAGCTGCTTGACAAAAACAATGGGGCTGACGGACATGTTTGTTTCGATCTATTAGCAGGATATATCCTTCTTTTGCTCAGCTCATCACTGTACATTAATCGAAAACCAAGATGCATATCTCCTTCGTCGCCACGGTCATATGGTTATCAATGTCCGTGATATCCAGAAGTTAATGAGTCAATCGCCATGTGACGTGTGATAAATCTGACCATTCGTACCTTCCCATGGTGCTCCTCAAGTGTGCCCGCCATTACCCAGCCCTCTCAACTCGTCAACATGCCTCTTCTCCCCGTCTCACACAGTCCCGCTCCAGCACAACTACCGGTTGCTCGTTGCTCTCTTGGATCTGAACAACAGCAATCACACGCCGATCATGCGCTACGATGATTGGGACGTGATCCTCTTTCCCCGAGACTCCCATGTTCCGATTCAGGAGTTCAAGACCGCTTGCTTTGTCTCGCAAGTTGACTGTGAGTTGCGCTACTATCTAGTCTCTTTTAAGCAAGCTTGCTTGCACTTGGGGTAGTAAACAACACTGACACACCACAGACGGGCGCCAACTGCCGACATTGACCTGCTTCATCACCTCGCTACCACCCTCGACGCCATTCCGTATCTCACTTCATTCATGGCGTACAACCTTGAAAGCTTCGGCGCTCCTCGAGTCCCAACGCAAAGGCAATCAAAAAATAGTTTTCGCCGTTCAGGTCATTGTGGGCGAGGCCAGGCTCTTGTAAGCCTGGAGTATTTGCTGCCGAGTGAGATTGACACCTAACAACCAACTCAGTCACGGCTTCTTTGACTTGAGTACGAAATGGCCTCAAGAGATTGGTAAGTGATTCAGAGCAAAAACCGGGCAACGAAAGATCTGACAATCGTGGAGCCTACGAGAAGAGGTCGCTCACCTACAATGATCTGCCTTCGAGCCAGCGGAAACGGCCTCTCGAGTTCCCTCCGTTCCACAACCTTACGCTCACGAATAACATTTGGGATGCTCGTGACCCATATGGGCGCATACGAGTCGTGCTGTCAGAACAACTAATCAGCAAAACGCCAAGTCCTGGGAGTTTAGACTTTGGTACTGCCAACGAGATTGTTTGCTTCTCATTTCAGCATGCACCAAAAGGTATGTTGAGAAATGCTACAACCCTATGGTAGATTGTATTCAAGCGATGCAGACATCCTCCAGCAGACCGGAATCTCGTGGCCAATCTCGAATCCACTCTACCTCCCCGATGGGTTTAACCGGGACAGCCAGTACTCTCAGGCATCTCCAACAACTTCGTGGACCCCTGATGCGAATCCTTTTAGAGGAAACATGCACATGCAAACTCCACAACTGCATAATTCACAACCCATGTTCACTAGGTCGAATGATACCGAGCCCAAGAGACAATCCAACGCGCACCTGCCACCTGTTCCACACTTTACAAAGCATTTTGTTCCACCCACTAGCCACACTCGTCGTGCAACTACATGGGATGACGCATTCAGCACGCTCAATCACAATGGCGATACTGCTAGCATAGACGACTGGTCAGAAAAGAGGAAGACATCCGCGTCGTCTGATCACCGTATGCTGAATTGCATGTACGACTCACATGCATTGGCCAATGACCTGCCATGGGTGGGTAACATGTCTCAGCATGTTCCGAGCGAAAGTATAGACTGGGACGATTACTCAAAAACCCGAAAAGAGAAGCAACTTGTGGTTACGCTTCGGGATGACCAGTTGGGTCAGATAATCGACGCCATAAGCCCACCAAAGCATAACCGTGAGATTTCTCGGATGCCTGGTGGACCCTTTCATGAGCCAGCTAGTCAACAAGCCGCTCACACTTACTATCCACCGAAATTTGGAACTGCTCCGCCAATTAAACGTCCGTCCTCTGGGGCTCTGGCTCGCAAATCGTCGTATCAAGATTCCAGCAGTATCTTACGAAACGTCTCGAACAAGCCGTCAACGCATAAACATTACCCCCAAGACGATGGGAAAGACAGAATATCTACAAGACCACGCCCATCTATCCCAAGTAACAAGGAGGATATTGCATCATCTCAACTGCGATTGCCAACACCATTTCCCCATGCCAATCGCGTTCCAACACCGAACCCTTTTGCTCAGGGGCAGCCAGCAACCATGTCAGAATTATCAATGAGAGGTTGGTCCTCAACTCAGGCAAGCGCGCATCGTATCAACCGAAGCGAGGCGCCACAGTCAGCCACCGAAATCAGCATGCTCGGCTCAGCTCATGGGCCGTCAAATTTTAACTTCAGGAGCAGAAAGGAGGGCTTGGTGGCTGATTCGCCAAAGCTGCCAGACCAAGCAACTCGGCAATATGACTGTTCGATGCCAACAGCCAATTCGGATTCTCAAGTAGAACAAAGCTTTGTTCAGGAAGCACAGGGTAATTCAACGCAAAACGATCGAAAGGTTATACCTGGACTAGTCGAAATCATCGACGTCGATGCCGTTGACCCCACTTTAAATACGACTGCGGTAGTAGATACCAACAAACTCTCGCCATTCAAACCTAGCCACAAGTCTCGTATTTCGCAATCAAGCATCGATAGCACGGGCCGTTTGGAGAGACAGTTGTTTAGTGCTCTAGGGGAGGAACTTGGTAGTTTCGATCATCACCATCATCATCAGATCGATACCACGGATATGGGGCCTGAGCTCATGCATGCTCTGGGTGGTGACGCGAGGACGAATTCCGAACTCAGCGGTTCTGCGATACTCGGCTTAGCTATGAGTGACTTTGAGCCTGCGGTCAAACGGAAGAGGCAAGGTACTCTGGGTGGACGCAGTAGCGGGAGTCCAATGAGTAAGAAGGAGAAGGCTGATGGGGTGGAAAGTAAGGAACATAGGGAGGTGGTGGTTAGTATGAGAGGAGACTGATGGTGCTCGAGGTATGTAGTACCATGAACGTTTTGCCTTTTGGGGCATTTTTTTGGGAGGGCTTTGGGGACTTGTGGCCTTGGCAGTTTTCTTTTTTCTGGGATAGGAGATAGGAATTGATTGGCAGTGATTGACAATACAAAGAAAAGGGAGAGAGAGGGAGAGGTTATTGGGGCTAGAAGAGGAGAGTATTTAGGGGTAAGCAGAAGTAGAACTGTAGTGTTTTTTGAATGACGCAGCGCTATTATTTCGAATAAACGTTTTCTTTTTCTCAAGGACAATATTACGAGATACACTTGAATTGAGGAACAAGTCTACGAAAATGGTTTGTTTTCTCCCCTCCTCCCCTCAAAAGGAAAAGCATGAGATAGTTTCAATTTTGTCAAACATTGTAACATTATCCAAGGATATATACAAGACAAGACAAATATCCAATCTTTTCAAGAAAGGGAAAAAAAAGAAGAAGAAGAAGAAGAGAGAAAGAGATTTAATAAACAAAATATCCCTGCGTCAACGGCAACGTCTCCGCGGGCTCCGCCAGACAAACCTCTCCATCCGCCTCAACCCTGTAACTTTCCGGGTCAACCTTCATCTTGGGCCTCGTATCGTTAAACTTCATATCGCGTTTACCAATGTTTCTGCAATTCTTGACTGCTTCGACGCGCTTGCGCAGACCGTACGAGTGCACGACGCCCGAGGCGATGGAGGCTTGGGAGACAAAGGTTATGCTGGAGGCCGGGACGAGAGGGGCAAACATGGGGCGCATGATGCGGGGTTCGACCATGGGAATGGAGCCGTTGGGGTCGCCCTGGATTGTGTTAGTGACGTTGTTGTTTGGGAGGAGAAGAGGGCAAGTAGTTACCATGACAGCATAAGAACAGAATCCGCTCTTTACAATCAAGTTTGGTTTTACGCCAAAGTTGTTTGGAGTCCAGAGGACAAGATCGGCGAGTTTGCCTACTTCGACGCTGCCGATGAGGTGACTCATGCCCTGGGCAATGGCTGCGTTGACGGTGTACTTGCTGATGTAGCGCTTGACGCGGAAATTGTCTGCGTTGGTGCCCTCGTCTTCCTTGAGCGTGCCGCGTTGCACCTTGTTCTTGTGTGCTGTGTTCCAGGTGCGGAGAATGACTTCGCCGCAACGACCCATGGCTTGAGAGTCTGAAGATATCATGGAGATGGCGCCGAGGTCGTGGAGGACGTCTTCTGCGGCTATCGTCTCGGCGCGAATACGCGACTCGGCGAAGGCTACGTCCTCGGGAATGTTGCGGGAGAGGTGATGGCAGACCATGAGCATGTCGAGATGCTCGTCCAGCGTATTGCGGGTATATGGCCGGGTAGGGTTGGTTGAGGAGGGCAGCACGTTGTCGTGCTCAACCACAGTGATGATATCTGGAGCATGTCCTCCACCAGCACCCTCGGTATGGTACGTGTGAATCGTTCGGCCCTTGATCGCCGCGATAGTCGACTCAACGAAACCAGATTCGTTCAGCGTGTCAGTGTGAATCAGTGTTTGGATGTCGTATTCATCGCAGACTTGTAAGCAAGCATCGATAGCTGCAGGTGTACTTCCCCAATCCTCGTGCAATTTGAGACCGCAAACACCGGCCTCGGCTTGCTGTTGCAGTGGTCGAAGTTCAGAGTCGTTTCCTTTGCCCGTAATGCCATAGTTGAGAGGAAGCTCGTCAATGGCCTGAAGCATCTGCTTGATGTGCGTCTTACCAGGCGTACATGTGGTCGCGTTCGAGCCAGTACTGGGTCCTGTACCACCTCCGAGCATTGTCGTGATTCCAGATGCTATAGCCTCTTCGGCTTGCTGTGGGCAAATCAAGTGAATGTGCGTGTCAATACCACCCGCTGTCACAATCTTGTGCTCGCCAGCGATGACATCGGTGCAGGCTCCAACCACCAACTTAGGGTCCACGCCATCCATGACATCGGGATTGCCTGCTTTGCCGATTCCAACAATCATACCGTCTTTGATTCCAATGTCGGCTTTGTAGATACCGGACCAATCGACAATGAGGGCATTAGTGATGACCGTGTCCAAAGACTCCTTGTCTGATCGACCGCCAGCTTGACCCATGCCCTCACGCAGCGTCTTGCCTCCTCCAAACGCGCATTCGTCGCCATATACAGTCATATCCTTTTCCACCTTGATCCACAGATCTGTAGCGCCCAGTCTCACCAAGTCACCAGTTGTCGGACCAAACATTGAGACGTAGGCTTGTCGCTCCATGGTACAAATGTCAATATGGGCAGCATCGCCATGGGGCTCGGGCTCGTGAAGGAAACCTCCGGCCTGTAACTTCTCTACGATGGTGTTGGCGACGGACAGATCGCCAATGAAGCCTGAGGCAATCTGGTTTCCACCCTTGATGATCTGATTCCCGCCAATTTGAACAAGAGTGACAGTTCTTGTGTCGCCAGGCTCAAAGCGTACCGAGGTGCCGGCGGGAATGTCAAGTCGGTAGCCATGCGCTCGTACGCGGTCGAATTGCAGCTGAGGGTTCGTCTCGATAAAGTGATAGTGCGATCCGACCTGTCATCATGAGTCGCGTGTTCTGTATTCTCATGTGACGGTCTTGACGTACCTGAATTGGCCGGTCTCCCACGCTCTTCACCTTGAGTTTTATTCTCTTGCGCCCCTCGTTCAGTTTGATGATTCCGCTCTCTCCCTTGACAGCGACTATTGCGCCTGGTTGCTTGGTGTCCTCGTACACGCTGGCATCAGGCAGAGGGAACAATTCATTCGAAGGAATAGGCAGAAAGGAGCCATACAGCGCCTTTTCGAGGTCTCCATCTTCGGTGGAGATAGGGTGGTGGACAGTAACAAGATAGGTGCCTGTGGGGAAAGTGCCCTCGACCATCAATTCTGCGAGCGATGAGACGACTGCGGGCTGCACATGGCGGCGACCCAGCATGGTCTTGCCAATGGACATGAGATCGGCGACAGTATGGTTGCCATCGCGAATAAGCTACGGGCGTTCAGCATGGGAATGGGGGTGCGCGTGCAGTCAGTGGAGGGGCTCGTACTTCGTGAAGATTGTTTGCAATCAATGCCTGCAGCCGTTAGCAGAGGGCATGCGAGAGCGTCTTGGACGTACAGCAGCTTCAGCGTGATTCAACTTGACGCCGCGTGCCAGGCGACGCTGGGCAAGCAGGCCGAGCTGGGATATGACGAGCTTGTCAAGCTGTCACCGTATTGTTAGCAAGCCTCGGTCAGGTACCAGCAGTCATGGCGGACAGTGACACACCTCCTTGGGACACAGCTGCATGATGCCTGCTCACAAGCCAAGTACAGTGACTACGTATGTGTCGTCGACGTAGTAGGAGAATGCAATGCCCCACCAAATTCCTTTTCCCAGGCTCACCTTCTACCCTACTAGCACTTCCCTTTCCCTTGAGCAGCCTCGCAGGCTTCACCGTTTGGGGCAGATTGCGGGGGCCGCTTGCGATAAGGACCCGCCCGCTGCCGATAGCGAGCCTCTGTCATGGATGGTCATGGTCACCCGCACCCGAACACCTTGACCATAACCCAACAAGCACTCACATGGCCATATAAGCATGACGCCATGCCATGTGCCCCGATTCTATGGCTATGACTATCGCGGCTCAAGCCAGGCTGATCAAGATCAAAGCCCACGAGGTGCTGACCGTGCCAGGCGTTGATACAATACCATCCCCGTGACACACCTCATGCGGCCCGCACCAGTGTCCTTTGCCTTGATCGTACATTGCTCGATCAATCCTCACGTCCAAAGCCATGGCTGTTATAACAACATGATAGCCCCCCGACTGCATACCCTCTATTCCAAGCCTAGACAACATGTATGCATGACCCAGGTACCGCGCCACATAGGACCACCCCTAGCCACCCTTCTACACGCCACCTGAGATGCACTCGCTCATCAAGCATCTCAAACCGGACAAGGCAGACGAGGAGCCTCGCCAACCGCAATCAGATGCACCCGTCAAAAGAAGTAGAGCGCCGGCCAAGCCTCCATCAGACGATCCCAACATCCCGAAAAAGCGCCTTCATCTCAACCAAATATGCCTCTACGAACGCCGCCTGCCCGGAAGAGCGTACGTCTCTGCTCATGTGAACCGGTTGCAACACGGCTTCTACAGGTCCGATGTCCTCCATGGAGCCGCCATCAATCATGTCTACTTTGTCTCTGTCCGGTTCGTTTTTCATCCACATGATCCGGAATCGCATCGCTTCAGGAGTGCCGAGATTCAAGTAAGCCTGCACGGCGAAGACCCCAGCTCTGGCTCCAACAAACGGTCCGGGCGCTCGCAACCGCGCATCCTGAAGCATGCTCCAGAGCTCATGTTTGGCGCCGTATCCCCAGAGAACCTCCAGTGGAATTTCAGTCTCTCAACTCCATTAGGCGTGTCTCCGGCATCCCCCGTCGGTGCATACATAATACCGCAAGCATCTGTACAAAGCAGCTACAAGGTCTTTCATATGATGAGCATCCAAGGTTCAGTGCGGTCAAGGCAAGACGAGTCGGGGCAGACTATTGAGGACTCCAAAGCCGTCTGGACGCTCAGCGAGAACATGCTCCAGAAATCAGGGTTGCCGCGCGAGTTTGATTTTGTGATGCTTGTGCAGAAGCCAAAGGATGTTAAGAACATATATATGACGGTCAATGTAGATGCCAGCGTAGCAACTTGGTATGGTGCATATCCCCAATGGTACAACAATCTCTCCGAGTACATGCCATCGCAAAACCTTGCCGTCAGCTTCGAACATGACGTTGGCCAACGGTTTCTTCCCAGCCACCCTGGGCTTGGATATAACTTTGCCGACCTGGTACACTCGCTGGATCAGTATGTAATGATGCCAGGGACTATTTATCCAACCGCTGTAAGTCCGCTTGGCTATATAGAACATGTGACAGGCTGATTGTATAAGGGTACAAATCAAGGGGAGTCCAATCCCAACCAAACTCGCCGGCGGCCACTCGAGGAGAGCAAAGTCAAGGAGCCTGACCGTCCACCTTCTCGCTCCAAGCGGCGTCCTAGGTCCCCGAGTGGGCATCATTCGCCGATACAAGGCTCGAGCCAGCGAGAAAGATGGCAATGGACACCAGAACACATTGATGTTCGACTTGTGGTTGACCACCGATTTCCTCAAAGCCCTGATCCACGACGCTTTGCGTATTCGCCCCCGCACGTTGTGGAAGCAAGGCGACATCCATCGATACGACGCAGAAAGTCACAGATACGCCTGAAGGAGCATAGCGGAGCGGAATTTAGAAGGACTTATACCCGATGATGGAGAGACTGGAGGAAACAGGACACAGGCCGGAGGAGCAGTTAATAAACACATGGTCACGTGGAAAGTACATGTACATGTGCGCATGTGGTCCGATACACATAACAATCGATTCGTCAGCCAACGCTCCATGTGTGCATGTAATATCCGACGACAAGAGATCAATGGGCCGATATCAGGATAGGGGAATTTTGCGTGACCTTGTGATGATCCGATGCGGGCGAACATGCAGTTTGCAGATGGCTACTGGCTCGCTTAGGTGCCTTGAATAGAAGCAATTCCATCAGTTGGGTGGCGCCGGCTTGTCACAGGACGAGGCAACAGGTCGGTAGTGGCTGATTGGATCTGTGACAGCTGCCGGCGCCCGGTTGTGCGGGTTCGAAACGAGATGATGAAGACTAGCAGGATTCAGCACAAGGGATCCAGTGGTTGAGGATGCTCGATGGTCGTGTCTGCGGTCTCGGGCCTGAGGGAAGCTGCGGCGTCTGATTGGCTGGCGAGTAAGAGGCGCTAGGCCGGGGTCGAGTAGTCGACGACCATCCACGACGCTGCGATGCTCTCCCTTCGCACCCAACAGCCTTGTAGTTGTAATGAACAATGACACCTACCGTGGATGCAGTGGAAACGCGTCGTCTGCTGAGATGACGACTGTCCGGAGCCCGCCCCTAAATGTCTAGGGCTGACGGCCCCGTTTTGCAAATGTTGCTCCGGAGGATGTTTTGTCGCGTCTTCCTTCCCCAGGTACCCGGTAGTACTACTACCACGGCGTCGTGCCTTCCCCGTCTCTCGCTCTCCAGGTCGTCGTGCAACGCTCCTTCCTCCTCGCCCTCGCCCTCTTCTCCTCTCTAGCAATCACTTGTAGTCTTTCTTCTTTCCTATTAATCCTGACTTTAATGCTCTTGTCTTCCCTCCTCGCCTTTGCTGCTGAATGTTCGTCCCAAATCTTCGCTTCCTCTGACGTCGTTCTATTCTACGTACATACGCTTCACATCAGGACAGCATAAAAAGAAGGTCGTAGGCAGAAACAGGCGATACTGCACTCTCATATTAGACCAGACAAAGGATAAGTCTCGAAACTTAGTCCTTATCGGTACAGTGACAAGGTTGACCTTTGAAGGCCATTAAGGTTAGTTTGGGCACTAAATGCATCATGGAGAATATACAGGGCTGATAACCCAGAGTCTTCGGTTCGGATTACTGCAACCCATTGCCATGGCGTAGATCCCGCCATGGGTTCGCTGGCGCTTTCATCAAGTTCGATATCCAAGACAAACGACCGGTCAAGAGACTATAAGCCTTCGCGCCATCAATAGCAGTGCAGGCCCGTCGTCGGGGAGAGCCTACCTAAACAGAACTTCCGTGCTGTCAAATACCCATTGCACACAAGCTAAATATGGCGACTTTCTATCCCCATTCACAGCCGCCGTGGGCTTCTGATCGGGCTTCACCGCGGCTGCACGCTGGCAATCCTATGACGCCGATTCACTCCCCGCACCACTCACTCACTTCCACAGTCTCCTCACGGACCCCGATTCACACGCTCACTATTCACGAATACCGCAAACAACAGCACACGCCTACGCTAACCCGGAAGGACACGCCACCGCCAGGCAAAACGCTCCGGAGGAAACCTGCAGCGCCTGTACTGAGCGATATTGAGCGTGCTGCTTCGGTACCACCCTCGACTTGGCCTGACTCCGGTCTGCCACAACGCTCTCTTCACTTTTCACAATCAGCTCATCAACTGAAACCGACTTTGCATGCTTTCCATCAACAAACACGACCCGACCTACCGTTTCGAGCGCAGTCGACTGAACCTCGCCAGCAGACAGGTAGCATTTCAAGCCTATCCACTACTAGCTCATCTAGCAAGGTACGTTACTTCAACCCGAGAAAGAGGTTGCCGAGACCGCCTGCCACCACAGGTTTGGTTGCATTTCCCCCCTCTCCTGTGGATGTAGCATCTCCACAAACACTACCACTGCCCCCAACTACGCCGAGCCTGTCCACGGAGCGCACACGGTGGAGTGACGCACAAACAACAAAAACGCATTCGTCATTTTCGCTATCGCGATTCCCACAGCCACCCCACCGAGTGGACTCGTCACCCTCTTTATCGCTAGACGAAAGAGAGCCTGTTCATGTGAACCCACAAAATTTCGCAGCTACTAAGCCCGCAACGCCACCCACAACACCTGCAACCATTCACTACCGGGGTGCCTCGTTCGATCTGGTAAACCCCCGCGACTCCCTGTTACTGCACGATATTGTCACTCCCTCACGGGATTTCGACTCCAGTGACTACTTCCCTGTGCCCACTTCCGACGAAGTCTTTTCAGAGGTACGATATATCCAACCTGTCTTGATATTTTGCTTACAAGAGCACCAGATGGCTCCCAAGCGAGCTGTGTATGGAGATTTCTATGCGGCGCACGCAGGTATTTTGAGACATCCCGCAGATTCTCCCAGTCAGTCAAATACGGATCTTCCAGCTCCTCCAACGCCCGCAGCTCTCAGTCCGAATTCCTCTTCATATACGTCTCCCATATACAGTCCAGAATCTGCCGATATACCTTCTCCTTTGTTTGTTAAGACACCTGGACGCGAATCGCGCTTCTCTCTCAAAGGGTTGACTCGCAGCTTGACACAGCGACTGAGCAAAGCACCACCAAAGCCCCAAGATGAGGAGCTACAGGAATTTCACGATAGAAAAGTAAGCACGGAGACAATGAGCATGGACTTGGAATTTCCACGGTCCTTTCGACCACATATCTCGATACCCGAGACCTCTTATGACCCAGTCGATCCAATGTCTCCTGTGACACCTGTTGGCCCTATGTCGCCTGAGGACTTTCCAGCCTTCTCTCCGGGACAGGATGAGGCAAAGCTGTCATGGAAGTATTCGATAAAGCGATATGAGACACAGCCGCTTTCGTCAATGTTACCAGAGGACAAAGCTACACAGCTAGAGCCAAGGCCCACTTCACAGTTGCCACACTTGGAGGAAAGCAGTTTGACCAAGCCCTACGATGATGATATGGAATCGATATATCCAAGCTCGTTAATCTACACTAGAGATGATCGTCGCGCGTCAAGTTACCAACAGGGCCTTACGAGCAATCGCAGCAACAAGGCCAATTCATTGGAGTGTGGAACACAACAGCCTGCGTTGCAAGAAGTTAAAAATGGCTTCTTAGAACGACCAGCATTCACTCATCCTCCGGGTTTGCCTCCACAAGAGATACCGCCACTCGCGCCAGCTTTTGAGTATAATGAATCTCCATTTGTCCCTTCGACTTCGGGAATTTCTGGTATAACTTCCGACGAATCGGCCGACTCTTATGGAGATACACGGGGTCTTCTACATGTCTCTCGTTACGAAGACCCTATACAGCCTAGTCTAACGCAGACCCTGGAGCCTTCTTCAGCATACTCTCAACCAAAGATCAACCCTCTCGGACCCTCCTCGTCGTACTCACAAGTGGACGTTGATAGTCCCAATACACCCAAGGAAGCTCTTGATCAGGCAGAAAAAATCTTTCAGGATACAGCGAACCAACAAGTAATTGCCAACCAAATCCCAGCCATCTGGGCTAGACGCAACTCGGGCAGCCAACTGTTAAACAGAACAGTCACTAACAGATCTTTGGATAATAAAGAGTCAGCTGCTGTAGAAGAGCGAGATGATTGGGAAACAGTCGGTGGCAACAGTAGAGACTCAAAAGATCACGGGTCGCTCGACAGTATCGCAGACTATAGCAGTTATGAGGAAACGCGCAAAAGCATCGGGTTGAATTCGGATGGTTCACTCCCATCTTGGGTAAAACAACCTCAGTCACCAGCTCGATCAAACTATTACAGTCACCCAAGCCCGATCCTTAATCAGCACTCACATCCTTTCAGGTCGTCGCCTCCTGAATTGAACATCCGCTCAGCCATGCGCACTACGCCCAACACTTCTTCCTCTCCGTTACCCGCTGGGCCGGTGAACCTATATGCCTTCGGTGAAAAAGAAACACAAGAATTATTGGCTTCTGGCCCTAATGAGAACATCATCATCGATGAGCCGTCAACAGCACATGCCCCTCAATCAAATGTGTCTGGAAATCAAGATCCGGCAGACATGTCAAGCGCTCCGGGCGGTCCCATCGGTCAAGGACGGCAAACCATGCTCGAGAAGCTCTCAATTGTCGGTTCAAAAGGCAAGTCCACCGGCACTCCTCGCGAAACCAGTACTCGTAAAACAATCAGGAGTGTTACAAGCACTAGCAGTACTGGTTTGAGACAAAGTTCGACGGTTG
This sequence comes from Bipolaris oryzae ATCC 44560, assembly GCF_000523455.1. Classification (NCBI taxonomy): domain Eukaryota; kingdom Fungi; phylum Ascomycota; class Dothideomycetes; order Pleosporales; family Pleosporaceae; genus Bipolaris; species Bipolaris oryzae. The sequence goes on along the minus strand of NW_006911335.1, from coordinate 58,639 downwards.
GCCGACAAAACTCCCGTTCGGACTACACTGGGTTTTATGCATCGCCGTTTCCTGCTACTGGCAGCGTCACACGGATAAGCCAGCGTTCGTCAACCCATGGACCAAAGCATAGCCGGGCGTCATCTGAGATGACTCTCTTCCCTAGTTCAAAGGCATTGAGACAAGCGCAAGAGACCTATTCGCCTCTTGATGGTTGTCGGGACCTCCGGAACTCGACTACTTTTGTACGAAATCCACGTCGCGCGAGTAGATCCGCTGTACCAGGTCAGACCAAATTACGGGAAATGTTTCTCTCGCCCGAAGCTCGGCCAACTTCTTCAAAACGCACTCATACCATGCACTTTGTAGGTGGTGATCGACCATCGACTAGTGATACCAACACACCTCTGCATCGTTCATTCCCTAGCCTTGAGATTCACCCAGCTACCTCTCGAAGTACCGTTGGCTACATACACTCGCCTCACTTGCTCTGTGTAGAACGTAAAGCCAATCCCGAAGATGAGGAAAGAAGGCGTAAGCTTTCTTGGATGATATTCGCGGCGTTTTGCATATTTCCACCGGCTATCATCCTCTTTCGCTTCATGGGAGACAGTGTCATTGCTTCAATGACTGACGGTCATCTTGGTCACTGCACGCCATATTCAAAAAGGATGGCGCTTATTGCCGGCATCGCAGTGAACGTTTGCCTTGTTATTGCAGCACTTGTGCCAGTGTTGGTTGTGCATGCACTGAACGTTGCATGAGGGGCAGTGTGGAAACCAAGAAGGCGTAAGTAAGGAACGTTGCTGCAAGACTGGAAGAAGAACTGACAAATGGCAGCATTCGGGTCAACTGTCAACACACTGCAGGATTCTCTACTGAATCCAAGCACAACTCAAACTCTCTGGAGAGCACTTTCAGTCGCAACTGCCATCACATGCTACCGTCTACCCTTTCCTTCAAAAAGTCATATCTTTATTTTTCTTTTCTCTATTTTGTATTACATATCCAGGGTTACATGTACTCTCGAGACATGTCAAGCCAGACTCTCACTTTCTCTCTCACTCTCCTATGTCTGGACTTGCTGGTTGCATACTTGATGGGTAGGGTAATAGCTTTTGAGGTATACATGGGAGTTCTTATTTTCTTCATGGGCTGCGTATCTGAATGTCATCAGACATTGGTCACTTGACTTGTCACGTCCGAGTTCGACTTCGACTTCGACTTTGGGGTCCGTTTTTTCTTTCTCTTTCCTCTCCTCTTCTTTTCTTTTCTTTTCTTGAAAAGCGTATACTGGATGCATGGATGGAGGTATTCGATGGTGGAAATAAGCTGCTACACTTTGTCAATGAGATTAATTTCTCGTGATCCTTGATGGAAGTAATCAAGCACTTTTACTATATTTTCGTTATTGTGATGTTAAAGGGAGAGCCGTGTGTGCCTGCTCTCTCTCTCTCTGTCTGTCTGTCTGTTCACTAGATGACGTCACTTTTAGACCCAAACTCGTACGTATGTTGTCAATATTTTACATTGATTCATTCATATCTATCCTAACGGCCTATTCTTCCGCGGATATCATCGCTAAGAAAAAAGAGTGCATAATTAACCAAAGGACTTTAAATCTTCGACTCCTTTGTCAAATCCGCAATCTGCAACACGGCCTTGCCAAAGTTCTTTCCCTCGAGCATACCCAAGAAGCCCTCAACTGCATTATCAATACCCTCGGTAACGCTAATCTGCGCCTTGAAGGTACCGTCCGCGAGCCACTTCTGCAGCTTCTCCTGGTGCTCCTTGGCGTGCTTGGGGCCCATGTTTGCGTCGCTGACGATAAAACCGCGCATGGTGATGCGCTTAGTGACGATGTTCATGAGGTTGCGGATGGGGTAGAGTTCTTCTGGCTTAGAGTTGTACTGGGAGATCATGCCACAGGCGATGATGCGGCCGAAGGTGTTCATGGCGTTGATGGCGGCTTCGAGTTGTTCGCCGCCGACGTTTTCGTAGTAGATGTCGATTCCGTTGGGGGCGAGGCGGGCGAGGGCATCGGCGGGTTTCTCCTTCTTGTAATTGAAGCCATCGTCGAATTTGAGATCGGACTTGATGAAGTCGAGCTTCTTGTCGTCGCCGACGCTGCCGATGACGGTGAGACCCTCGTGCTTGGCGAGTTGGCCGACGAGTTGGCCGACGGCGCCGGATGCGGCGGAAATGAAGATTGTTTCGCCTGCCTTGGGCTGACCGATCTCGTAGAAGGAGGACCACGCGGTTAGACCGGGCATGCCGAGGGGACCGAGGAAGAACTTGGGGTCTAGGTTGTAGGGGTTCTCGAGCTTCCTGCAGAGATCGGCGGCGGCCTTGTCGAGAACGGAGTACTCCTCAATGGGGGTAACGCTCATTGTGATGAGAGTCTCGCCCTCGCTGAACTTTTGGTTGTTGGACTTGACGACCTTGAAGATGGAGCGGTTGGTCATGGGCTTGCCCAGCTCAAAGGGAGGAGAGTAGGACTTGGTTCCGGGAGCACGCATGCGTCCACGCTGGTAAGGGTCGAATGAGGCATAGAAGTTCTTGACGAGAATAGAGCCCTCGGGCAGGTCCTGGTTGAGGTCGATTGGGCGGTCTTCAACGGCAATGTCCTCGCCAGGCTTTGGCCAGCCCTCAGGCACCTTCTTGAAAATGAGACCCTTGTTCTGAACCATTGTGAAGCTTTGTTAACTACTATTCGTGTGATGTGTTGTTGGAGTGTCGAATAAAAGAAAATATAGACTGGGTATCAAAAAAGAATAGAGGTTGTTGTTGCAAGAGGTTGAAACTGGATTGATGAGATATGAGTGACGAAAGAAGGGCAGCACCGAGCACCTATATAGTGGCAGTAGAACGTAATACTAAGCAAATAAATGATTTCACGGCCGAAAAAAAAATAGATCCTTCTTGCATCATCTGGATCTGTAATCCAGGGCCGCTGGAGCCGGGGCATGCCCTTGCACAACAGGGCATTTCGGGCAGTAACCGGCAAGTGGCGCAACCTAGCCGTTGCTATGCAAGGAAGGTGTCTCGATATGGAGGGATGAGACTTGTCGGGGTTGCAGAATCTTCAAGACAGCAGAGGAAGACACGAAGCCATGACGAGCGTCGCGCCGGGGAGATGCCGGCTTAGGAAAGGTGCCCGTCGAGAGGGTAGGGCTGATGAGCCGAGGCAAGTGGGGCAGTGATTGGTAATGGAGGGGTTGATGGAGAAGGACCCTCTCTCTATCCACCTCAGCGGTGAGTCCGGAGTGCGAGTGTCGCAACAAAGTTCTGACCGTACACAAAGCTTAGCAATAGCCTATCGTTCCAAACATCCAATAATCTACACCAGAGTTGGTCAAGCTGACAGCGCCTGTAGTCAGCCGACGGCGCTTGTTTGGTCCGCGTGGGCACATATGTGGTACAACTCACAATCCGAGATGGACAAACTATTGGCCCGACATCTGATCAAATTCTGGTACGACGGACGTATGATATTTGCATTCTGGATGCATACGCACGTTCATGATTCCATAATTTACGCCTGTAGTGCTTTAACCCTGGACCAGCCACGGCCCCTATACAAAATGGATACCATCACAAGAGCGTGTCAAGCTATGAGACTACTTAGTCCTCTTCTTCCTCTTTACTATCAACGAAGAAATCCCCATCACTTTCTTCCTCCTCGGGCTGCATGATATTCTCAATGAGCCTGAGAGTAGACCTGAGCGGCAATCCCACCACGTTGTCGTAGGAGCCCTCTATGCGTTCGATGAGCACCGAACCAGCCGTTTGGATGCCATATCCACCTGCCTTGTCGTTTCCGTCGCGTGTTCTCACATATGCAAGAATGAGCTCATCCGTCACTATCATTTGTCAGCCATACCGCCTGTGCATCTCTCAATAGAGGACGACTCACCGTTAGGATCGAATCTGACGGTCGTTTCCTCAATGTGCGTCTTCATAGCATAGCCTGGGACTACGCACGACTCCAGCGGCCGCATTACCACTACGGCTGTCATGACCTTGTGCTCGCCCTGATCTCTCAGCATTTTCAGCATGCCTATGTGATGTGCCTCGCTCCGTGGCTTCTCCAGTATCCGTCCGTCATGGGAAACTATGATGGTATCGGCTGAAATGACAATTGCCGGCTCGCCGCGTTCTTCGTTATTGAGTTCGGATTTGTAGACGTCGAGCGCTTTGGCGGATGCGGTTTCAAGCACGTAGTTCAGCGCGCCCATGGAGTGGTCGAGGTTCTCGGCGAACTGCGAAGGACATACATCGATCTTGGTCAGGCCAAGCTAATTTCATGTCAGCACATTCACTGCATGCGTGCGAGGCAGCGGGTGTCTAGATACATACCTGCGCAAGCAGCTGTCTCCTTCTTGGTGATTTGCTTGCAAGGACGACCCTGGACCCCCTCAGTTGATTCAGCGCGGGTAAGCTGAGCGGCGGCGGAGGGCCGGGAGGCGGTCTTTTGCCTGGCGCTGGGCCCGAGGCTGATCGGTTGTGGGAAAGAGGCGATTTGCGTGCATCTTCGTAAGAGGGTGGAGGATCCGATGGGAGTAGTGGTTCCTTGGCGTCCATTGTAGCGATATGACAATCAATAGCGACTGCAGTCCGACACAAAGCGTATGTAGAGGGTAAGAAATGGTCTAATGGATGGGCGCAGGGCAATTATGCGGTGTTGGGTGGCTGGTAATGTCTGTTGTTTGTGTGCTATCAACGAGTCCGGGAAGTTGAGAAGCCCCGGCCCAAGCTTCCTGCCTCAACATTGACGGTAGGTGCAGCGCAGATCTGCTTTACACCTGCTTTTCCTTTGCAACAGTAGTAGCGTACATGGCATTTGCGATTCCTCGGATTGTACAATAGACCGTCACCAGCCACTTGTGTTGTCTTCTAAAAGCTGCTGTTCAGGGGCATCGCAGTTGTGCTTGGCGCAGAGCAGCATGCACCACACCTCGTGTCATCTCGCAAGACCATAGTCGATAAACATCTTTACGAGCCTTATCTAACACCTCGAGATAATGACTACTGCATCTATCATACAAAAAGGAAATTCTATATTTGGTCACCGACCTTTTGTTGGGGAGCCGACGTAAGTAATTTGAGTAAAAAAGCACGACCGAGCTTTTTTGGCAAGTCGGTACTGGTCACTAGTTATGAGCTTAAAAACCATGGCAACGGTTTTGTGGCTAAACAAATGCTTACGCATTGTATCTCTAGTTAGAAATATCTTTCTTAGACTAGAATGCCAGCCTGCGCCTTGCAGTTTCTTTGTTAGCGGATGCTAAAAATTGAAATTATCTCGTGTTCAAACTCAGCCATGCTTGCTCCCATCGTATATACAAGATGCTAGACCTGTTTGGGTAAGCATATGTGCTAGGACAATAGGGGCTTGTATAATTTCAAAGTACATTACTTTCTTCAACGCCTTGCGATCAACGCGTTTTGAGCTCTAAGCACCTTTGTCTTCTTTTCTCTTCTAATAGGACCCTTTGCTTTGAAGCGGGAGGCGCTGCTTGCGACGATTACCTAAAATGGCGAGCAAAAAATACGATGATGATGATATTGAGATGAACGACATAGACCAGGACTCGAGTGAGAGGGATGCCTTCCTCCAGAAGCCTGCAGCACCCATTGCGGAAGAAAACACAGGCGGTCTTATCTCGCAGCTTGAAAATCATTCCGCTGCTGCCGTGCTGGCCTACTGCTTTTCTTCAATCAGCATGACAGTCGTGAACAAGTATGTCGTCTCCGGCTCGTCGTGGAACCTCAACTTTCTCTATCTAGCCATCCAGGTGTGTAGTCCACTGTCTCCCGGCGATCAAGTTCTTGATGCCGCCCCAAAAAAACAAAGATACAAAATTGCTGACGGCCACGTGATCAGGCGGTCATTTGCACGGCTGCAATCCTCGTTCTGAAGCAGATGGGCATGATTCCCAACCTTGTTGCTGTGGAAAGCGGCAAGGCCAAGAAATGTAAGTGTCTGGAAACATGTTACCGTCGAACATGCAATTATGAATATTCTACTAACACTACACCACCAGGGCTCCCAGTGTCCTTGTTCTTCGTCGGCATGATCTACACCAGCACCAAGGCCCTCCAGTTTCTTTCTGTTCCTGTCTACACGATCTTCAAGAACCTAACCATTGTCGTCATTGCCTATGGCGAAGTCTTGTGGTTCGGCGGCAAAGTAACTCCCTTGCTCCTTTTGTCCTTTGGCCTCATGGTACTCAGCTCCATCATCGCCGCTTGGGCCGATATCCAGGTCGTCCTCCACGGCGGCGCTGGCGACAAGTCGCAGAATGCCGATGACGCCATGTCAACCCTCAACGCAGGTTACCTTTGGATGGGACTCAACATCATCTGCAGCGCCTCTTATGTCCTGGGCACACGCAAGTACATCACTTCGCTGCAGTTCAAAGACTGGGATAGTAAGTCTCTCAACCCAATGCATCTCCCTATTCCTGCACTTAACCTTTTCTTTTCTTTTTTGCTTGTTTTTCTTTTGAGAACAATCCAATCTAACTAAAATGCTCTTCCAACAGCAATGTACTACAACAACTTGCTCTCCCTCCCCATTCTCCTCGCCTGCTCTTTCATCACCGAGGACTACTCTTCGGACAACCTCTCACGCAACTTCCCCGTGGAAACGCGCACCAACCTCATTGTCGGCATGGTTTACTCTGGCCTAGGCGCAATCTTCATCTCCTACTCGTCTGCATGGTGCATCCGCAAAACGTCATCGACGACGTATTCGTTCGTAGGGTACCTAAACAAGCTGCCGCTTGCAATTAGCGGCATTGTCTTCTTCGGCGCGCCGGTGACATTTGGCAGCGTGACGGCGATCTTGCTGGGCTTCTTTAGTGGCCTTGTGTACGGCTACGGCAAGGTGCAGATGAAGAAGAAGGAGCAACCGCCCACTCTGCCCACGTCGCAAAAATAAGCCTTTTTTTCTTCTTCTTCCAAGTATGACCAACTTATTAACATGCCCGTTTTGCATAAAACGATGTAATCAAAACATGTAACCCGCGTGCACAAGTTTGTTTCCTACGGTCGTAATCCTTGAATGACTTTTCATTTATTTGAGTCCGCCCCCCCAAGACAAATGTTCTTCATGCTCTAAAAAAAAACAAAACAAACGGGTCCACTTCATGTATGAGCATGGCAATCGGCCCTATCAGAAGCCTGTTGACCCTCGTCATTATGCGCATGGCCCCTGACTCGGAAATGAACCAGAGTTCACAAAACGACGTAACACAGTGGCAACACGTCGGGATTTTGTACTCGATGCAGCACCTTCAGTATACGTAGTACTACGACGTTTATTGCACAGAATCAAAACAAGTCGGGTTTGGCATAATGGAGCCTGCTGATATTTATAGCAGCTCTTTGTAGTATCTCGTGTTTCGGCAGCTACGTGTGTAGTTTACGTACTACGTGTCAATGCTAAGTAAGGATACGGTACTGCGCTTGGAAAGTCCAGCCCAAAAAAGCAGACTGGACAATGTACCCCCACGTTAACATGTTAATGCATCCCAACCGATGCTGTGCTTCAAGAACGATTGTAAGCCTGCAAGAGAGCCATGAGCTCGCTTGTTTCTTCGGCTGTAAGGATCGTTTCTTGCCCAGGGGGAGCAGCCGGTGACGACTAATCATCCGACTTCATCTCTACGTCGCGCTTCTCTGTTCCTGTTTCTCCAGCTGCAGTGCCCTCTTTGGACTCGTCGCTACCTTCCTTGGCACCGTCATTCTCCGCTCCTCCTTGGCTTGACTCGTTGTCTTTAGATGCCGAGGGCTCTGGAGTTTTGCGGTCAAGACTTGGCCTCCCAACCGCACCCTCAATGTTGAGCTTACCATCATGCTGGGGTCCTGTATCTTCCATTCCGATAATCTCTGGACCACGGGCATGCGGGATTTCCTCCTCACTCTCGACTGTCTCCATGATGGAAGGCCCGCCCTGGACGTCGCCAAAGGTAGTCTTTGCCGAGTTGGAAGTTATGCTGTGGGGGTTGTTGAGCACAATTCCGGCTTCTTGTTCCTGGCGTAGCAGTTCGCCCTGGGTCACTGGGCCAGTAGACGGCAGGGTTTCACCATCGGGGTGTGACGAGGCAATCTGGGCTACGCTTGTAGGATTCTCTGGTTGTGCAGTGTTAGCCAGCATGCCTACAGTCACGGTCTCTATCCGGCCTGCACCATTGGGTCCGTCGACCATCTCTGTGCTCTCTGAGATCAACTCGTTCTGCCCTCGGTTCTGCAACCAGGGAATGGGAGTCAGCAAGGCGCCGCCTAGCGATTCGTCGGAACCGAGGGGCGCTGGCTGGGACGCGGTGCTGGACGTAGCTCCATTGAGCAAGCCGCTCGCGGTAGGCAGAACGGCTTGTGGGAGTGGAAACACGGTGAGGGGCGACGACACGGAGACGACACGGTCGAGGGCGCGTAGGTAAGGTGGAAGGAATCGGTAGCGCTTCTTGGGCTCAAGTATGAGTTCGGCTAGGCGCTGGATGGTATGCGGGGGGTGCTTTGGAAAGTTCTTGGACAGGGTGGTGCGTATTGCCGAGTAAAAGGTGTTGATGTCTGCTGGAATACCCTGAGGCTCAGTTGCTGCGGAGAAGGAGGGCACGGGCGGGCGGGGAGGAGTTGCAGGTGGGGCATTCTCTTTGTCGGTGGCATGCGAGTCTTGACTGGAGAGAGCGTTGGAGGTGCCTGGGCGCGAGGGCAGGTCTGTGATTGCAGATGCGGGCGGGTTTGGGGTCGTGTCTGTAGGTGGCTTGGGGAATTCTGCGACAATCTGGGAAGTAGGTCAGTGGTGGCAGTCTTGGTAGCAGTGGTAGGGTTGTGGTGGTACCTCGTCTAGGCGCTGGAGTATATACTGCAGCGTGGCAGGCCACTCTGCTCTGGAGTCGCACGCGCGTTAGCTGGGCCAATGCGCCGACAACGATGAAGACGAGGACTTACGAGTCGAGCGAGCCATGCTCGGCGGCCTGGTGGAGGATGGACTCGGCTGCGGGAGGGTGAGCGGGTCGAGTGTTGCGGTGGGCGTACAGCGTATAGACTCACCGGAGGGCATGCCGGGCAGGGCGAGGTGGCTTCGGGTTGCTGTATCGCGACAGTGGAGTGCTCTCACTGTGTGAACGCGACGACACGGCTGTTCTCGCGGGGGTTTGTCGGCGATGCCGAGACGCAGACCCTGGGCAGTGCGCGTCGTTGATGATGCAAACGCTTCTAGGGCAATTGGCCAGCACCGGGCTCAACGCCTATCCTGTCTGTTCATGTTGGGGCTCTGGGGCTGGGGGGAGCAGAATGACGGCAGATTGCAGGCTATTCTTGTCTGCGGCTGGCCAATGGCAGGTGTGGCTGGGGCGGTGCCAAGCAACGGGCGGTGCAGCGAGCGGGAGGCGCAGTCCGAGTGGGCAACACGTGCCTTGTGCAGCGCCCCGACCGTGTGTGTTTGTGCTGGTGCTGTGCAGGCTCTGTGCCGTGTCTGTGTCTGAGCCAAAAAAGGCCGCTGGCCAAAAGGCTTCTCCTTTGCTCCCACATACTTGCGCATGTCCAATATCACCGCCGCCAGACCGTGTTATATTAGAGACACAAAGTCAAATGCGCACGCCCAACCCGCCACTCGTCAGGTCCTAGTCTTACCTAGCAGCGCTGCACCTGCACCCACACCTGCACCCACACCGTCGCCAGCAACCCGCTCCCGGCTAGCGGCTCCCACGGCGACCAGACCCCGTCAGCCTTCCCAGTCGTCGTCTCCACATCCACATCCACCTGCGCATACGCCTGGCCGGCCTACCCAGCGCTACTTACTTTCGTCTGCTGCACCACCCCATCATCTCCATCGCCTAGCCCATCTCCATCTCCGTCTTATTCCATCCTTTTCCTGTCCCGCCGTTCGCTCCTCGTCTCTACCACCTCACACCACCACACCCTCGCAGCCCACCCCAGCCCGTCGCTTGTCTCCCCTCTCCTGCTGCCGCCAACTACTACTTACTTGCTCGTCGTCTTCGGCCTCTCCGCACAGCCAAGCCCTGCCTAGTTTCAGCGACGCGCGCCCGCCCCGTCCACTCCCAGACGCCCCCAAACTAAAGCGACTCGTCTGGTTTCACCTCTTCTTTCGGTGCGCATACAGCGTCTCACCTGTCCCCGGCAGCCCTACAAACCGTCTGCTGCCTCTGTCCTCACCTAGCACACTTCGTCTGTGCCCGAAAAGCAAGTCTTTCCCCGCCAAACACGCCTATATCCACACGCTTTCAGCCGCCGCCAGCGGCTGATACCACGGCCAAAATTACTCACCACGAAGCCCGCACATCCCTCCTTGGAGGCCAGCCTCTCAGCCGCAATTACCCACCCTACGCTAACACCACCTACCAACAACCTTACCAGCAACCTTATCAACAACCGCCCAACCTGGATACCCAGCCTGGAGGCTACCACCATCGTGAGGGCTTCCCTACGACTCTTCCGCCCCCCGTCCGCCGTCCACCCAGAATGTATATGCCCAACACGCGCTGGACCTGGGCTTTCATGCTCACGGCCATTGCCCAGGTCACCATCGCCCTTGCCCTAGAATCGTGCGCCTCCCTCCCCCCTCCTCCCCCTTACCCCATCCTCAACCGCACTCAACTAACACGACCTCAGCTATGTCTTTGGCAAATTCCAAAACGAGATCCACTTCGCCGCCGAAGGCGCAGGTGCAAACGAAACGCGCACCATCCCTACGTTCCTTGCCGTCTTCATGTTCGGTTACATCTACCAACTCTTCCTCACGTGGGACGCCTTGCGCCTCAAGAACACTATCCAAGTCATCGGCCTCGTTCTCTACAACATCGGTATTCTCGTCTACGCTGGTATTCAGTTCGACCAGATCAAGGATGCAGCCGACGACCTCAACGACAGCGCCTTCATTCCCGCCTTCTTCTGGGCAGACGTCAAGCCCATGCTGATTGCTCTTCCCTGCCTCATGGCTCTCGCTACCGTCATCTTTGCCTTTGAAGCCTGGAAGTTGTATGATGAGTTTGCCTGGACAATCTACAAGCGCATCAGCGCCGATACGCGCCTGAAAAAGCGCTATCTGACTTACCAGGTATTTAATTCTCCGACGGTTGAACTCTGTCCGAGCGCCCTACTGACCCTTGTAGATTTATATTGCTCTTTTGAAGTTTGACTTCTTCTTTTTCCTAGCCTTCACCGTACAGTTTCTCGTCGTGGTTGAAAACACAAAAACTGTGGAACAAGCCCTTACCGCCGCCGCCCTCGTCGCCACTTTTATCCTTTTGTTCCTCGCTGCTTGGTGGGTCCGTCGCGAGTCTTTTGCCGGCATGATTAGCATCATCATTGTCTATTTCATTTCCATGGGTTACTTCTTGTTCAAGCTCATTCGAATGTGGGTTGCCGACGCTAGCCGCCAGGAGGACTACAAGCCAGCCCGCAAGTCTTTGACTGCGTTCGCCATCCTTACCATTCTGCTACTCATCTGCACCATTGTAACGGCATGTCTGTGCACACACAACTTCAACAAGGGCCTCAAGCCTCACATCAACGACAAGGTTGTGCAAAACGACAAGCCATACAGCACAGAAATGCCATCACTGAGTGGACCAGTCCCGTCGCAACGGATGGAGATTGATTAAGTCGGCTTTTCTACATACCCAATTTACGCAACAAAAAAAATTAAATTACGACATGAATTCTTGGATACCCGCGTTTCGTGAGCACAGCTCTGATCATACCCAGACGAGATCAGCTGGCCTGGCGTTATTTCATCTTGGAATCTGCTTTGGGCGATAGGCGGTGAGATCGAGACACGGATGGACCTGGATGGGATCTGATGTCGTATCCAAGCACCACGTGTAATACTATGTCCGCGCCACTTTTGTTTTATTTACTTTTTCCTTCTTCTTCTTATTCTCTTTTTCCCACATGCAAGAACCGTTGTACAAGACAGGTCTCGCATTTTGTAACTAGTTGTCTGCTCATACTATACCCCACCATGAACAGACGAGTCGCGAAACTGAATTGAGTTATGATCTTTTTCCAAACCTTACCCTGTGGCCTGAAGCCTAGACCGTGACAAAGTAGGGCCTTTTTGTAGTCGGTTGCGTAAAGAATTGTTTGCCCTGGAGAAGGGAGTGGGAATCAGGGGTCAAGCTAAGTTCCCCGACCGCCATGTGCGGCGCGGACCCTGCTGCACTACCGACATCATCGGTCCCGCAAGCTGACCAAACTATCTTTCTCAATTGTCCGACTTTCTTTTTCACACAACACAGCCATCTCCACTCTTCCAACTCTTGCGGTGTGTCGCCCTTGACCGCTTCATATATATCCTTTTCATCTCCCTCTTCTAAGCAAATACATTGCACACCTTTCTCAAAATGGCGTTCCGCTGGTATGTCGCACTGAAATAATTGGTCAACAGTCAAGAGAGTCGACGCTGATCGAGATACCAGGTACCAATCGAAGCTGAGGACATCACCGCTCCTGACGCAGAGCATCACTACTGCGGTACGCATTTTCTTACCCCTTGACCTCTCGGCCCTCAATCCATCTCCTTTTGCGCCTACGCACAACACGAAGACGATAAGGCTAGAACGTGTGTCAAAAAGCCCTGTTCTCAGGAACCAGACTTGGGAATGGATTTGGGGGGAAACAAGAAGAAGGCATTGAATAATGCTGACGTACAATAGGTGCTCTTTGCAACGGGCGACACAATGGCACAGCAGGGTGTCGAAAGGAGAGGTCTTGACAAACATGATCTGACGCGGACAGGTCGTATGGCCGCCTACGGAGGATGTATGTTGCCCATTCTGTCTTGTTCGAGGACATGACTTTTCTTTTTTCCGCCCACAAGCACCATCTACCGGGTTGCTAACAGTATTCCCACAGGCATCTTCGGCCCCGCAGCCACAAAATGGTTTGGTTTCCTTGTGAGCCGTGTAAACCTGCCATCCAAGAACGGTACGATTATTGCGCGCGTCGCCTGCGATCAGTTCCTCTTTGCGCCCCTCAACATGACCGTCTTCTTGTCCAGCATGGCCTACATGGAGGGCAACTCACCCACGCAGCGCCTCAAGGACGCTTTCGTGCCTGGATACCAAAAGAACTTGATGATCTGGCCATGGGTCCAGTTTGTCAACTTCAAGTATGTCCCTGCTGAGATGAGGGTCTTGGTTGTCAACATCATCTCGCTCGGTAAGCCACACCCCTTTTTACTATTTCTCTCGGCGGCTGGACTCGAGGCTAACGCAAGGGTTTTCCAACAGGATGGAACTGCTACCTCAGCTACCTCAACTCTGCTGGTGGCAAGAAGCCCGCTCTACCAGTTGGCGAGACCAAGGAAGGTGGTCAATTGCCTCCTTCATAAAACAAGTCACATTTTGAGGAAGTGGGCGCTATAATGCATACATAGATTTTAAGTCGGGTTTGGGGGAAATTGTAATTATGTTGTGTATTAGGGAAAGACAAAAAGCGAGTTATGGGCAATTCTGCACAGGGATGATACCCGGATTTTTATAGAATCGTGTCATTTTTAGTAGAGTGTGAATGTCAAGAATCCCAAGTCGACATTTGCTTGTGCGTTGTTTGTTCAGTGAGGCGTTATGATGTTTAAGACTTGTTCTTGTGTGCTGTGTGTGACTATTTCGATATATGCTTTCTACCGATGTTTTTGCTTATATTATCGTTTCGAATATTCGCACCCTCCAGATCCCCCACGCGCCCCAAAAGAAAATTAGAATTCTGATATCTAAAGAACATCTAAGCATTAAACCTAGTATGATTTCGACTTCTGCGACGTAGAGAGAAGTTTTTTAAGAGCTATAGTACCGAATAAGCTTTGCTCATTTCTCCTTGACTCTGAACTATTTTCCGACTTAAAACACAGTATCTAGCTAATTCAAATAACCTGTACTAGTCAATACATAGACAATCATGGTTTCACGCTGCTGAACACTATCCTAGTTATATGTATGTGTAATCTTAAATCCCAATCAACTAACTATCATATTCTCTGTCTCACCTATACATCCAAAGTCATTGTATATCTTGCTTATTATAACGCATTGATCAAGTGTGTTGTCAGCGTGCAAAATGCAGTTAACCCCCCCCCCCCCCCTTTTTTTTTTTTTGAACCGTCACGATACATAGTCACGCACACATGCGTACTGGGATCAAAATCGATCACGCGTGTAATTTCTCTGATGACAGCGCCGGATGACATGGAAGCTAGCTATGCGTGTTGAAAAAAAAAGGTATATACAAAGTAATGTCTTTTGTGAGTAAAAATCTGTATTAAGATGCACATACAAGGGACACGATGTTGCCCTTTGTCGTCGACATGGAAATATATCTCCATTATCCCAATTATATCCTAAACTAAACATACATACGACTTTACTCTTCGTATCTATTTATCTTATAGCGTATTAGATGAATTTTTTTTTTCAAGCAAAGACATACCGGCTACGTCGCAACCTGCTGGAATTGTGCGTAAAAACATATATATTTAATAGACAATATGTAACATCAAAGCATGTCAAATACCAAAAGGACAAAAGTTATTCACCTATAACTCACCTCTATCTCTAAAGTCATTCGCATGTCAAACGATGTCAAACAAAAAACAAAAGAGCCCCGAAGAAATTGTTTGTATACGTGCTACACTACACTACATAAATGTTTTTTCTCTTTCTTTCCTTCCTTCCTTCACTCTGGCACTAGCAAAAAAAATCTGATTGGGAAACCCAAGCGAAAACAGTACTAAAAAAAAGGGCCAAGAGAGTAAAGATTAAATAACATACTTAACACTTGGACATGGACGAGGTAAGGTAAGATTTCGGCACACACATACGCACACATACACACACACACACACACACACAGATACACTCACATACACAACACACAGACCCATACACACATACCTTCTTTAGCCCACCCCCTCCCGCGCCCCCACATGAAACATGAAAACGTAGAGAGAGAAATAAAGAGGTAAGAAGAGAGACCAAATCCCCCTCCATTTGACTACTAAATAAAGAACAATCAAAAAAGGTTTGTTTAAATCGAACTAAGTAGTAGTACCATAGAGAGATGGAGAGAAAAAAAACGCCAGTTTCTTATGCAAGAGGGAGAAAAAAAACAACAAGAAACAATAAATTAGCCTCTGGCATTTCTCCCATCCAAAGCAAGGTATGTTGGAAAAAAAAACGAGGAAGTAAAAAAAAAAAACGCGCGCTAATGAATATTCCAGAGAAACCAAAAAAAACAGACGCATTTGCGTATGGCGTCGCGCGACGCGGGGGATGATGGGTGGTGGTGGTATCCAGCAAACACTCGAGAGAAGACATTTGAACAAGAGAAGAGGAAAAAAACAAACAAACACACAGTAGTCCAAACAAGAGTGGTGTGAGAACAAGTGGAGAGAAAAAAAAGACAAGAGAAGAAAAAAAAAGAACCCCACCCCGCCTTGCCTTGCTCCCAATTGCGCCCTGGTTTGAACGCTCCAAGAAACACACACACACACACACACACAACCCCATCTTTCTTGGGACCCGACCGACCCCGCCTGTCCAGCACGCGTTGCGAAAAAGCGAATGCCCCACACACATCTTTTTGCTTTCAAGGTGAGAGGCAACCAAATCTTATCCAACCCTGCCAAAAGCCGCCAATCAAGTGATTTCTGTCTTGCTGCACATTGTTGCAAAGAAAAAAAAAACTTTAACCTCGATTCGATTTCGATCAACGGCTACTCGTCCTCTGCTTGCCCATGCGCCTGAAGAAATCCATAACCTTCTTAGAGCTGCCAGAGCTTCCCTTGTTTGCAGAGCCCTGCTCGTCATACGCATCAGCAAAGCGTCTGCTCTTTTGTAGCACGCCCTTTCTCTGCTGTTGCTGGTTGAGTTCGTCGCCTCCCATTCCTGCAGGGTAAGGGTTCGATGTGTTTCTTTGAGTAAACTGCTGGGATGTTGACATGCGACCACGACCATTGGTTTCGCTAGTATCTGAATCATCTGCAGGTTGCTGGTATGGACGGTTGCCCTTGGCAGCCGGATGGGCTTCTTGGGGGTTAGGAAACTTCTCGTCAAACTCAGGAGCCGACTGGTTGTAGCCGTTGAAATGTGTCTGGTTTGGTGGTGCAGATGACGGGCCAGCTGCATTCAGATGTAGGTTCCTCCTGTCCTGGTGGCCATCGTAAAAGCCGGGCATGTTACTTCCCTGAGTACTCTGACTAGGAGATCTGGACAAACCGCCACGGCCAAAGCCCATGCCTCCTGGACGCGAGCTAGCACGAGGGCGAGAGCTCGAGGGGCGGCGCTCGTGCGAGGATTGCGAAGGCGCACTCTCTCGCTGAGAAGTAAAGGTCCTGGACAAGGACGACGGGATGAGGGAGAAGCGTCGCGACGGTTTCGGGTTGTCGCCATTGTTCGCATTGTTATTACTGCTGTTGTTCTTCCTGGAAAAGCCAAACGAGGTACGACGACTCGACTCCATGCTCGGCCTAGCGTTTGTGGTTGTACCTGTGATTGCACTGATGTTATCATTAGAGATGGGCCCTGCCATGGATGTTGGAGGATAGCTCTTTTGCTTCCTATCATCAGGGTAACCATATGAACCTTGAGATGTCAGAGACGCTTTGGGGTCTTGAGTGTATGAATTCTGGCGACCAGAGAACATGGATGTCATACGTCCAAGAGTCTCGGTCACAGTGTTGGAACGCCTGTGAGTGCCCTTTGCGCCATGGGGTCCCATTTGTACCGACTGTGTTCGTTGCGCGCTCGGTTGGCCAATGTTGGGCGCCTCTGCAGCTTCCGAAGCGTCGTGTTGTGGCTGTGCATAAGGTGTGGATATCGAGTATTGCTTGCCCTTGGGCTGCGAGAAACGACCTTCGGCATTTGTCTGAGCCACAGTCGCAACAGATGGCTGTCCATACGAGTTTCCACGCGAGGGTAGCCTGGAAGCGCCGAGAGCACCACTTGTAGAGGGGCGAGTAGCAGACGTGGGCGCGTTTCCAAACGCCGAATAGTCTGACACGGATCGCTGAGGTTCTTGCTTCCTGGTTGAAGTTTGAACAGCACCGGACGAGCGAGAAGGCCTGGCACCTGTGGCCGACTGGTATCCATCTGTAGGCGGCACTTCGGTTTCTTTCCCGCGTGGCTTGGGCACTGCCTCTGCAGGAGGAGAGGCCTCACCGCGTGCGGTTTGCGAAGACGGCGCAACGTATTCGACTTGAACGGTTCGTCGCTTGGTATCGCGAGTAGCCTTGGGTTTGTCGGCAGGCTGGTTGATCGCCTCGCGTTTTGTTTGGAGTCCGCCGTGCGCGGACGACGAAGGAGCGTGTGATTTTGCCGGTTCGCGAACGGAAGCGCTTCTTGCGAGGGCGGGTTGTGGCTCGAATGTGTCTTCTAGTACAATGTCAGCTGACGTGCCTTTTACCAAACCCAAGCATGAATATTTACTTGAGTAGACAGACGCCTGTTGGGCCTCGGCGGCGGGGGTGTTGCTCGAGGTGATGAAGCCGACCACGTGGGCGTAGTCGGCTAACCAGCTATGACGCGCGACTTCGAACAGGTCTGCTCGTTTGCGTGGGTCGGGGACAAGGATGCGCTTGAGGAGATCTCTCGCGTGGGGTGTTACGTATTCGGGGAATGTCAATGGCGTGGATACAATGTACTTGTACAGCAGATTGATGTTGTCACCCTCGGGGTTCGCTGGGTCATCGTCAAAGGGAAGGTAGCCAGCCAACATGGCATACTTTCATGTTGTTAGTGCTTGCATTACTTGCATATGGAGGTGGTCGAAACTTACCAGAATGACACCACAACTCCATACATCCACTTTGCGGCCAGTGTAGAGAGAGTCGCTGACTACCAGTTCTGGCGCCGCGTAACAGGGACTTCCGCAGCTGGTCTGCATGAGATCACCGCGTCTTGATGCGTCGCTGCCATCCAAGCCCAGTGACTTCATAAAGTCCTTGTCCCCGAGTCTGTACTCAATCTCCTCGCTAAGCTCATCGTTGGGATCGAAGGTGTTTGCGAAACCAAAGTCGGTGATGATGATGTTCTTGTTGCGGTCGAGCAAGAGATTCTCAAGCTTGAGATCTCGGTGGACGATGCCCTTGCGGTGTAGGTAGCCGACACCGGAGATGAGCTGTGAGAAGAGTTTCCGTGCCGGGCCATCCTTGAGGTAACGATGGTTTAAAATGTAGTCGAATAATTCTCCGCCTGACGCATATTCCAGAATGATGCCAATGTGGCGCTCAGTCTCGACCATTTCGTGAAGGCGGACAATGTTGGGGTGGTCAAGTCCCCTGAGAATGTGAATTTCTCGGTAAATCTTCTGCAGTCTATTCGAGTTGCTGTCCAGAGTTTCGCGCCGTATGAGCTTGATGGCAACCTCGATGGGGCTGTCTCGTTTCCATCCCATCTTGACCTTGCCAAACTCACCCTCGCCGAGCGTCTGACCGAGAATGTAGTTACCAAACTTGGATCGCTTCGCGTTTTCCGACTTGGAGTGGTCCTGCCGGCTTTTGCCGCCGCCGGCCCCACGGCCGCCATCGTCGACACCCTCGCTGCCGACTAGACTCAGTCCTGTTATGGGGGTGAGGTCGGCAGCGGATGTGACGTGGGGGCCGTCACCCTGCCGCGCCTGTGCGCGAGCAATGTCTTCTTGGGTGTCTGAGACGACGATGCGATTTATGACTGCACTCTCCTCGCGAGGCAGACTTGTGTTGACAGGCGGCTGGCCAATTGCCGTTGCAGAGCGGCTATGAGCGGGCTGAGACCTGGCGGAGCTTCCTTGCTGTCGGGGACTGTCTTTTGCTCGGCGACGCGACTGTGAAGCATCGTCGCGTTGCTGTGACGAGGCGGCGGCCCCGTTGGAGGTGCTGCGGTGCGACGAGGTCCTGGGAGGAGCCATGGGCCCGCCGGCGGTCATCGTGGTGGCAGACATGTTTTTGGTGGCCGGCGAGGAGTGGGAGGACTGGGGCATCGGTTGCGCGCGGGACGTGTTCAGGGCGGAGTCGTGAGTCTGGGGCGTGGCAGGCGTGTTGGGGGACGCGCCATTACTGGACCGTCGCGAGGGGCGGCGGGCGGTGGGCGGCGAGGCAGCTGCGGCGGCGGCAGAGGATTGCTGCTGTTGTTGTTGTTGTTGCTGCGTCGTTTGTTGTTGATGGTACTGCTGACCGTAGGGCGGCTGCGATGCTACGGCGGCCATTATCTGGGGCGCAGGAGTCTGGGGGGTGGCGATGGCGTGTATGCAGCAGCGCAGGCGGACTGGCGGGCTACGTTATCGGGCCCAGGTATGGGTGGAGGGCCAAGTGTGGGTGGGCGTGAACTGGCGGTGTTGAGCTGTCGAATGGGCGATGGCGGGGAGACAGGCGGGTTTAGTTTGCACCACCGACCTGACTGTGCAGCGGGCCTGCACTGTGGCACACTGGGCGGGCACAGGCTGGGCGAGGGATGGGCAGCGGTGAAATTTGAAGCTGTGTCCTGGGGCAGAGGGGGGGCGCGTGTGTTGGGGAGAGGAGGAGGGCTCTAGGGACGACTGGCTGGCAATGCCGTCGTGGGTGGTGGAGAGCGCGGTGTCGAGGGCGTCTGCTGGCGCGGTAGCCCCTTCACATGCGCGTGCAGACGTGCAGGGCAGGGCAGGTTGTGGGTGCGGGCGCGGGCGCGGGCTGGGGAGGGCTGGTGTGGTGCAGCAGTGCAGCAGCAGCAGTGTGAGTGCAGCAGTGCAGCGACTTGATGCGGCCTCGGGCTAGGCGTCGCTAATGGCTGACGGGGGCGTGGGCTGGCGGTTGACGTTGACTTGAGCCTTTTGATGTCTTGGGCTTTGGCAGTGGCTCTGGCGCTGGTGGGCTCTGGCGCGGACCTCCTCTCTGGCTCTGGCTGTGGCTCTGACTCTGCCGTGGACGCGCTCCCTCGAAACTCTCCAAACTCTCGACTCTCGACTCGCTACTCGCGACTCGCTGCCGTTTTCTCGTGCACAACTCACTCCGTTCGCGGTCGACGGCGCGACGGCGATTGACGTGCTGCGACGGCGGCGGCGGCTGCTGCGGCGGCTGACTGCTCTGGTGCTGGGGCGGCGTGGGTTGGAGGAAGAGAAGGCGCGGCGGAGGTTGGTCTCGCTGGCAATTTCGGTAAAGGGCCATGGGCGTGGGAAAGGAGGCACCGCAGATGCACATCATTGACAGGGGGCCCTCATCAAACCAGCCCGCCAAAAGCATCGGCGGGTGGGCTGCTGGGCTGCTGGGCTGCTAGATGCTGCTACTCAATGAATGAATGAAGACGGGAATCGACGATGGCTGTTCTGGGTGCGCAGCAATATCCCGTCCATGGACATGCTGTAAGTAGTGTACATGGTAGTATACTTAGTGTGGATGTATGTACTCTACTTACTGCACTGGACTGCACAGGACCGAACATGTATATCATCCCATGTATACACTAAGTACTTACCTGTACGCATATACCATGTACAATGTACCTGTACCTGTACCCGTACCTGTACCTGTACATGTGTATACACATGCAGTTCTATACATACGTTAGTACATAGTCATAGCATCCACCCACGAAACCCAAGTACCTTGTCCACAGACACATCTGTTTCCCTCTCTCTCTCATTCTCCAAGCGCCATCCATCCATCCATCCATCCATCCATCCATCCATCCACGCCCTCGATACGCCCCAGGGCCAGCGGCGGCTGCTGCTGCTACTGCTACTACTACTACTGTTGCTGGCCGGCGCCATGGTGGCCCACAGTGTACCTATTTCCTCTCATGGCCATACTGGTCGGATGTGGCCAGTACCGGGGGGTCCCATGGCTTGTTTCATCCACCCACCCCGGCACGCGTAAATTGCCCGTTATGCGCTCGCCCGCCCGCCATCGTCGGCCTAGTCGCGAACTGCCACCCCTTCGGCGTAGCTGCCATTCTCCATGGATATAGCCCTCCGCCCTCAGCTCCTGCTCCTGCACCTTTGAAGGCCTCCAATGTCCCTTGTCTCGACCTGCCGCTTGCAAGATGTTGCATTTCATCCGGCCACCCATTCTCCCTTTGCATCCATCTGACCGACGCCTATCTGCTCCCTCGCACATGCATCCGTGGTTGGCTGCTGACCGTTGGGCCCCCATTTCGTTTCTTTTTGGTGTCCATGTCCGAGGGGAAGCATTTTGAGTCGGGGCCGCAAAAGCAAACTCTCGCGAAAAAAACACGCATTTCAACATCAACAATAACAATAACAAACAGCCTGCCGCCGCGCGAGTCACATGACCTGCCTCGGAATCGGGGCTCCCACCACGCTTTGGTGGCGGTGGTGATGATGATGATGATGCCGATGATGATAATGATGATGCTGTCTGTAGAGTAGAGAACTGCAGTAAGTAATGTAGTGTAACCTGTGCTAGGACAGTCGCATCATTCAGCCCTAAACGAGGTGCCTGAGGCTCATGTGATGATTATCGCTGCCTGGCTCTCCTCTGCTGTGACATTTACTGTGTGTGCACTCTCTTACAACCGCCAACAGCCAAACAGACAGGACAGACACACAGATGACGGAACTGGGTGACATACTTACTAGCAATCATCCACACAATGACACGCCTGTCACCGTGTCTCAGCCCACGCCCCAAGCGAGCGACGAAGCGCCCTGCATGCTAGTGCCATCCACCCAATGCAGGACAAACCGACCCCCAATCCCGCACTACTCAACTGACTCTTTGCCCACGGTGCACGGCGCCTCCCTGCATCTTGCCCTTTTGTGTACCACATCCATCGACTGGATCAATTTCCATATTTACAAATAACATCCCCACCCATGTAACATATGCCGTGGATAATGAGCGAATGCAGCGCTTCCTAGCAACATACTGACTACATCCATACCCGTTTAGGCCCGTCCTCGGAAATGAGGTTTGCTGGCGCGCGCGCTCTCGATCGCCCTTGCCATAGCGAGCGAGAGAGAAAGAGAGAGAGAGACCCACCTTCCCGCTCCCACCGTTGCTCGACCTTTTTGCGCCATTCCCAACTGCAACCTTTCCCTTGTCGCTTGGTCCAACACGAGGCTCCTGCCGCTGGCCCTCGACGTCACCACCCCAAAATCCCATCACGGCTTCTCATTTCCTCTTTCTCATCGCCCCCCCCCCATTTCCGCTCTCTCTCCGCCCCAGACCTGAGTACTATTTCCTTCTTGTGCATGGTTTTACCCCCCACCCTGTGAAACATCTTGCCCCGGATTCGAGCATCAGACGTCATTTCACTTTCCCCTTCGCACTTAATCTACAACAACCCACCCATACCCTGGACCACTCGATTCCACAACACACTAAATATTTCTCTGTAATCTCAAATACTTGATTCCGCTACACACTCGTGCTCTGCAAGCTCAATCACTTGATTCATCCCACCCCTATCAACACTAGCCTCCCCCACCCCATCTAAATCTTCACCTCACTGGGAAGACTAACCTCGAGAATATCAACCCCCTTCTGCAATTCGCTCTTGCTCGGCATCTTGTTCCTCCTCATCAATTCGGCCGCCTGTGTCATGTACGGGTCCTTCATCATGGATGCCACCGCCACAACAGTCTCTCCTTTGGTGTAGTAGGCAACAAACGAGGGCTTCTCCAACTCTCCCTGCACCACCACATCATCGTACCCGCCCGCCATCGTGTTACCGCAGTACCGCAGCTGAGAACCAAGTGCCGACCAAAACACTGGAATAAACGGCTTGGGCTTGCTTCCCGGGTTGTTGATCGTGTTGGCCACTGATCGACCCGCGTTTTGCGCCACGTTCCAGTGCTCGATGCGCACCGGTGCCCCGTTACCACCAGGTCCATGGTAAGGGTACGTTGCAATGTCGCCAATCGCGTACACGCCACTCAGTCCCTCGACCGCAAATGACTCGTCCGTCTTCAGGGATCCGTCCTTCAAAAGCGTGATGCTCGAGTTGTCCTTCAGGTACTCGGTAGCCGGCGCAACACCCACTCCCTCAATCACCAAGTCCGCCTCCAATACGGTGCCGTCCTTGAGATGTACTGCCCCCACTTTGGATGTATCCGCCTCTGACGGAGTTGCCTTGTCCACGCCCGCACTCAACTTGAACTTCACACCGTTCTTCTCAAGCAGGCCCTGGAAGATTGCGCCCACTTTCTTGCCCATTACTCGCTCCATTGGCACTACCCTCTTGTCAGTATATCGCACAAGACTAGATGCCTACATTACTTGCCTTCTTCCATTCCAATAATGGTAACATCATTCTTCATGCCTGCCAGGCAGTTGCCAACCTCCATACCGATGAACGAGCTGCCAATCACGACAATCTTCTTTCCATTGTCTCCAACGGCCTTGAGGATATTTTGCACGTCTGGTAGAGTCCGGAGAAGGAAGACGTTGCCCAAATCACCCTTGAGCCCTTCAAGCGGGAGCCACCTCGGCGTGCCTCCAGTTGCCAACACAAGCTTGGTGTACTCGTATTCTTTTCCAGACTTTGTCGATACCTTCTTGCCAGAAAAGTCGATGTTCTGCGCTTCGTCTTCAATAATGTCAATGGATCCATCCTTGTAGAAATCCTTTTGTCTCCACGCGAGTTTTGAGATATCGGCCAGTAGTGCTTTGGACAGCTTGGTTCGGTCAATGGGCTGGTAGCCTTCCTTTGAGATGACGGTAATCTTGCCAGTGTAGCCTCCACCTCGAAGACCCTCAATGGCACCCAGTGTACCGGAACCACCGCCAATGACAAGTACCTTGTCGTCGCTGACCGACGAGCACTTGATGTTCAAATGTCTCCGTTTTGCCTTTAGTGCCTCTTCCGTAGTCTTAACGTACACAGCACCATCCTTCTCGATTACTTCGTACTTGTCAATTGGGTCGAGGGCAGGCGCATCTTCAACGTCTCCGGTCGAAACCTTGAAGCAAGCTGTCTCGTGTTAGCTCTACTCGTATAGGATTCGCAGCAGTAGCCACCTACCCCCGTGCCATGGGCATGTAAGACGGCCTTCAGGCGTCAATACGCCCTTGACCAATGGAGCTCCGTAGTGCGTGCAATTCGGGCTGGTGGCATGAACTTGATCCTGGACCTTCAACAGGAGCACCTTTCCACCCTCAACACCCTCGACCTCGGCTTCTTTCTTCTCTCCATTCTTCATCTGTAGGGAAGTGACATCCTTGAGCTTGAACTCTTGCGCCATCGCTGCGGTTGATGACGTGAACGTGGATCTTTGTAACCGGGACGTTGGGGTGAAGTGAAGTCTGAGTGAGGTTCGTAGAGGCTGCAGTGCCCGGAATAACTGCATCAACGGCTATATCTAGATGATGTTGGAGGTGAGAGTGTTGTCCATGGCGACACGTCGGGAGCATTTAGACCAATAGCGGGGAGCATATTATTCATGATGTCACCGAATACGATGCGCTAAGCAGGTGTAGCAGGGGGCTCTCAGTACTCGTTACCCCGCTCCAAGACTCCATTCACCCTCATTCGCGTTCAGAAGCTCAACAGTCGGGTTCTTGGCAAGAGGCTCATACGTATGTACATTCGGGTACCTAACTGGCCATGGCTGAATGGTTTCGCTTCTCGTAGTAGCGCCAGAGCCCGTCTGCGCCGGGTGGCTGTGGGGTGATCTCCTCTCCACATCACGCTCTTTATTGCATTATCGATTATCGCTTTTCGGCAGGCTTTTCGGCAGGCTTCCTTAACCTGCTCTTCAATCGGTGTTCCGCGGCTTTTGAACTTTTGAAGATAGGGTGCCGGGTTAGAAAAAAAAGAACAAAAAAGAAGGAGTATCGAAATGGAAGATATGCAAGGGGCTAGCGCGGTGAGAGCCAACAGCCTTGCCTCTGATCGCGTGGCTTGGATAGTCAAGGCCAGTTATTTTTCCTATATTTGTCATTGAGGCTCTTGCTCTTAGGACCACGGAAAATGGTGTCGGGACGATGGTCACTGGTTGTTTTCCGACACCTCGCCGTCTTACGAAACACCATCACACCCTCACGCATTCCACGTGCAAAAGAAATTCTCCGGCTAAACCACTAGGTTCAGCCGCACCCGTTTCTTTTCTTCACTCGCTATACTCTTTCTATGCTGCGATCAGTCCTTCACCTCAGACAATAAAGCAATAATCGCTATTGGATCTAATGCACTCTATGTGTTTTATCATTCCACCCCACCACCACCCGAGTCTTACTGGAAAGCAATGCCACCCTTCGAACTTGAACTTATGAAAGGTAGTGCTTCAGACTTCTTTTGTAATTCTGTTCATCGATCGCCGATTCACATTGGGACTTGGTGTTGTAGATACAGGCAAGTAGCAGTACCCAACGGTGATAACATTAATCCTGCCTCTAGCGTAGCTATTGTAGCCAGCGTCGCCAGTGTATCCATACTTTACGCCTAGCGCGCTTGTTCACCGAGGCACATCCCTCGGGGACTGTAACAGTGGGAAGAGGGCAAGCGAACCGAATTCTGATCACATCAATGATCACACGACTACCACAGCTCGTCAATTGCACAGACACTCTGAACTTCCGAGGCGTGATCACTTACCAGCACAGACGCAACCTTGTTCTTGACGCTACCCACCTCAGAACCACACTTGGTCGCAACAGTGCTTACTCATGCAACATTGTCTACGCTGACATGAAGTTTTTTTCGACCTAATCGTCGTCTTCTATTCTCCGCAGACCGGTGCGTCTTTTGAAACGACCACAGACGGGCGGGGGCCTTACACGGAGCTCAGCACTACACACCTTGAGAACCCGTAGCTCTCGCCGTGGAAGCAAAAGCTTCTGCGACCTTCGCTTAATGCGCATATTTGAATTCTCAACTCTGCAGACTGGCCACTTTGCAAGGAGACGATTAGATCCAGCTGCACCTTGTTCACATCCTGCCATCGATCGGATGAGATTGGTCGAGTTTGAGCTTTCAACGACGCTAAGAGTGCTCTCCAGTTAGGAAGACTCAATCTCCAATAAACGACGCAGCCTCGCTACCATGGATGAGACGGTTATAAACTGGTATCCAGTTTTTCGCCCGTTCCTGAGCCATAAACAGAATGTCGAGTGGCTTGTAGGCAGAAAATAGTACGATCGTGTACCTTTCCGTCCCCCTGAAACAACATGGGTGCCGCATTCGGAGGGGTAGCCGTCAATTCCATGACTCAAGTTCTGTAGCGTTGTGGCGGCAGTTGCGTAGAGCCGCATTTAGCCAGAGGAAACAGCCAACAATGGCATCATTTACAGATAAGACAAGTCATCGCAAACTAGCCGGAAGGGTTACATTGTTCTCAAGATCAAGAAAAAACAACAACTGAATTCTTGTCCTTTGCCATTGTCTGCCCTAGGTCATGGGGAAAGCAAAATTGGGGGTTAGAAGGTTTGACGAGTGCGACGTTGGTTCAAACACTAGGGATCTTCAGACACCAACCGGAGGTGGGCCTAAGCACCGTGCGCTAATCATCAATAAACTTTAGTCTCTCTCGCCGGACCCTACAAGATATGGACTAACCCGCGTCGCCCTGCATAGCGGTCTGCGTCGCAAAGGCCTCCTTCGACTGAGGATCTTCGTCCCTACGTGCACAGCGATCCCGTCCAAGATTACATTCGTTCATGGCCTTGCTTTTCCGACATCAATGTTCTTGACATAAAGACGCTTTCATACCAACCGTATCTAACGGAAGTATTGGCGTGGCGCCCCATTCATTTACACAGTGTATATCCTTTTTTGTTCCCTCCTTTAATAGTAATGTCTACCACACTCGTTACCAGTCGAACACGACAATCGACTACTACGCCCACTTCAACGCGAAGAAGTTTTGCTACATCTAGCACCATCTCAACACCAAGACCAGGACCATCCACATCCATATCCACCACATCCACCACATTCACTACACCTACACCGTCTTCATCGCCAACAAGCACGTCGCAAAGCAACTTAGCATCCGAAATCGCCACCAGCCAACTTGAAACGGATGACCAGAGTCCCAGCCCTACAGAAGCTTTATTTCCATCTAGTTCTCTCTACACCAACACCCCAGCCATCGCAACATGTTCCACGAACAGTGATTGCGCAAAGGACAAGATATGCTCCAATGAGAGATGTATCACCATGGACAGTGCAGCTCCATTTGGGGGAGCTGATTCCACCTCGCGGCTGACCACTGGCTCCGCTATTGGAATGGGGACAGGACTTGTTGCCCTCTTAATGTTATTAACAGGAATTACAGTCTGGATATTGAAACGTCGGGCACAAAGGCCCCGCAACCAGTCAATTGAAGCGCCCATACAATCTCGTAGCAGAACCACCTCCGATGCGACAGATCAAAAGACCTTGGTGGCGTCAATGCCGAATAGTCCCCAATATCCACCCTTCAACTCTCAGAGTGCTATGAATCCGGGACTTTTCGCCAGGGTCGTAGCGCCTCAGGAGATCAAGGAGGTTGCCGGCAGCAGACATGGGTCAATGGACCGAAAAGCGCTACCACTCCTTCCCCTTCCACAACTTCCACTTCCGCCCATACCAAAGGAGACCAAGATCTACGCGCTTAACGTCAGTATCAACAAGAGCATGATCATGGACGAAGATATGATGCAAGCTGTGAGCCCGATGAGGGGCAACGATACTCCACGCGGCAGTGCAACGCCGCGTGATCGCGCACCGCGGTACAAGTTCGAAGAATATATTCCACCTGTTGCCAATGCCCCCCCGCCCATTGCGATTTCAAGAGCACCTGCTCCTGGATTCCAAAGTTCCGAGTACGAGCTCGGGCAGTATCCGAAGAAGGAACAGCAGAATGACGCTGTCCCATTGTCAGATAGGGGTCCAAACGGCGGCCCAGAGCCATTAAGCCCTGTCGTCAAGACGTTTACAAGCTCGGACAGCAAAGCGCGCCAACTCTCCTTACCGGATCTTCCACCCCCAAGCCCAAGCTTTAGCTTCCGTTCATACGACTGGTACCAGGACATCATTGAGGAACCGTCAAATGGAAATGGTGCACGAACACCCACACAGACCAAGTTTCCTAAGACGCTTTCACTTTTCCCTCAGAGTACGCCCAGAACCATGGACCTAGGCGTGTTACCAGAGCCTTCTTCGCCCGGCGCATCTTCTATTGCACCCGGCACGTATTTACATCCAAGCTCGGCGGCCATGTTCAGCCCCACGAGCCCCAACTTTCGTTTATCACCAACTGTTTATACCCCGCCACCCCGGCAATCATCACAATCAAAACCACCACCGCAACAACAACATGTACAAAAACAAAATACACAAGCAAAGAGTTCATCACGAACATCGGCAATGAGTACTGCGAGTCACAAGACACGTGAATCTAGAAGCTGGCTCCCTGCTGAGGGACTTTACCTTGCCGACGAGGGGGGCCTTACCCGATTTTTGACTTTCCGTCGAGGGAACGAAGACAACAGACCAACGAGCTATTCACCTTTAGCCTGAACTAGCAAGTATACCGAGCGCAAACACACGCTAGGTTCTGTCCCTCTATTCTTCACGGTCCGTAAGAAGACCCCAGCCGGCCTTGTTGGTTGATGAACCTCAGGCATTACCCTACCGCCGCGACATTGCCCAGCTACCTTGAGAGCGGAAACGGTTATCTCCCGAGCGCGTCTAAGGCATGCGCAATGCCGCGCGCTTTTGTGTCCGACTTTGGACCAACGAGGGCACGGGGAGAGTGTCGTGGTGCGGGAAGGATGCGGGTCGCAAGGACGCTGAAAAGTATACCTTGTGCCCCAGGCGCGCGTTCAGACCAGGGATCATACATACGCAAAGCACACCCCCTGTTGTAGAACATTCAATAATCCGTGCCCACGCACACTTATGTAATCATAATAATACCCAAAACGAATAAAGAAATAATTTTTTCAATGCAATACATATACTCTCTTTGGTGCAGAAGTGTCTCGACGACGTGCTGTGTGACAAGCTCTCTAAGCTTTGCACTTGGGACACTAGGAGGCCCTGATGCGGGGAAGCGATACGATACCCCACAGTACACCGTATTGGGGAATCCGACTAGAGAAGGGTGGGCTGTCATGGTGGTGGTGGTGGTGGTGGTGCGATGCAAACGGGAACGATGGCTGTACCGATAATTCTTCCGAAGGCTCCACCTATGCGTACTTGTATTCTAGAAGACGCGATGCTGTGGGGGTTGCAAGATGCACTTCGTATTGGAATTCTACATGCGCACGTCACGTGAGTCCTCGGCATCGGGACAAGACTTAGTTACAACCTATCGACAAAGCATTCTAGATCTTTAGAGACACTTTCAAAAAAAAAAGGCAAATGCACAGTACTCTGCCACCCATGTCCTTTTACCTCAACGTATACATTAGGTATGTGTTTATTTGAGTGGCGTCCTGGGCTTTCAGCTATGTATGCCACATTAAGCAGGTGCTGCGCATATTCACCAATGAGCCTGCGAGGTCGCTTCTTCACACCCAGCCACCCGCTACAAGCTTCTTACCCGGAAGCTTCTCAATACCATAGGCGTTGCGTCATGTTACACTCGCAGAGGTAATTCCCATGTCCGCATTTGTGCTGTCTCCGCGGATAAACCACGCCCCGGTGGATTCCCATTCGTTCAATGTCGGGGCGGTACTCCATGTTTTTCCCCGCACGCGCCTTACTTATGCAAGCCCCATGCCCTTGTGCCCGGCTTGCATTCCCATGTTGTCCATCGTCACTCCAGACTACCTCATTGTAGAGAATTGCTCTATGCTTGATTGATACATAGTAGCTCTTTATGGCTCAGCAGATCCTTCACCGACCAAATAGCGATGACTATAAAGAGACGAGATGGCCACCATGGGGCACTGGGAATCTTCAGGCAGCTCTTGACCGGCTCAGCACCGCAATCATGACGCACACAAGCTTCGCCCAAGCTTCTGCCGTGCTGTCCTCTCTTCTCGCACTCACAGCTGGCCAAGCGCCCACCACTTCTTCGAATGGTGGATGGAGCACCACCCTGGCTGGCACGCCCACCTACTTCAACCCCGTCTTTACCATTCCCCCATCTGCGGACAAGGGCGTTCAACAGATTCCCAACATCTATGATGCTCAGGCCGTTGATGCGCAAGATGTTTGCCCTGGTTACACAGCATCAAACCTTCAGCAGAGCGATCGCGGCCTCACCGCCACGTTGACCTTAGCTGGAAAGCCATGCAATGTTTACGGCACCGATATCCAGGAGCTAGACTTGAAAGTCGAGTACCAAGCAAAGGGGAGGCTGTCAGTCAATATCGTACCCAAGTACACTGATGCAAACAACCAATCGCATTGGATCGTCCCCGAAGATCTCATTCCGCGTCCTCAGGTCGAGGAATCATCCGAGCAGACCGACCTCAAGTTCACCTGTGAGTTACTTGGAATTTGTTCCACCATTTTGGCACCGTTGATTTCATTAATACAGTATTGCCATTGGTCAAGAAAATGAGCTGACAAGTATGCAGGGGGAAACGAGCCATCATTTTGGTTCAATGTCGAGCGCTCCTCGACTGGAGACGTCATCTTCACAACCCAAGGCACCAAACTCATTTACGAAAATCAGTTTGTTGAGTTTATAAACAGCCTTCCAGAGGACTACAACCTCTACGGTCTGGGCGAGCGAATTCACGGTCTTCGTCTCAACAACAACTTCACTGCGACCATCTACGCTGCTGACGTAGGTGATCCAATCGATCGCAACCTCTACGGTAGTCATCCTTTTTACCTAGAGACCCGCTACTTTGAGAAGGGCCAGAACCGGAGCACTAAGCCCTTGACGCAGTCCGAGATCGGTCAGAAGAAAGATGTCAAAACAAATGGTTCGCCTTACGAGTCGCGTTCTCACGGCGTTTATTACCGCAACACCCACGGTATGGATATAGTGCTGAAACCTGATCACCTGACTTGGAGGACCTTGGGAGGTGCCATTGATTTGTACTTCTTCGATGGACCTTCACAGCCCGATGTCACCAAGGCGTATCAAAAGTCGGCTATCGGCCTGCCAGCAATGCAGCAATACTGGACTTTTGGCTTTCATCAATGCCGTTGGGGTTACCGCAACTGGACCGAGACTAGAGAAATCGTTGAGACCATGAGAGCTTTCAACATCCCAATGGGCAAGTCCACCTCTAGCGCATTTCTGATGAGTGTAGTTGCACACTTGCTAATCATCATGCAGAAACTATCTGGCTTGACATTGACTACATGGACCAGTACCGTGACTTTACACTGGATCCCGTCAGCTTCCCTCCCTCTGAAGTAGCCGACTTCTTTGGATGGCTGCATGGAAACAACCAACATTTCGTACCAATCGTTGATGCAGCCATTTACATTCCCAACCCACAAAACGCAAGCGATGCATATGACACGTATACGCGCGGCAATGAGTCTGGTGTGTTCTTGTCCAACCCAGATGGCAGTCAATATATCGGTGCTGTTTGGCCTGGATATACCGTCTTCCCTGATTGGTTATCGCCTAATGGTGTATCGTGGTGGGTAAAGGAGATGGTCGAGTGGTACAAAGAGGTGCCATATAGCGGTTTCTGGGTTGACATGACTGAAGTCTCTTCTTTCTGCGTCGGATCCTGCGGTACCGGCAACGTCACCCTGAACCCGGCTCATCCGCCATTCTCGCTTCCCGGTGAAGTGAACAACGTCATCTATGATTACCCGGAGAGCTTCAACATCACAAATGGCACTGAGGCGGCTTCCGCTTCTGCAGCAGCTTCTGCTCAAGCGTCCAGGAAGGAAACTGCGACGGCAACGGTGACTGACGACGCGACTTCTACTTCGACTAGCTACTTCCGCTCAACCCCTACCGCTGGGGAGCGAAACGTCAACTACCCTCCTTATGTCATCAACCACGTCCAAGATGGCGCTGATCTTGCTGTTCATGCTGTCAGCCCCAATGCAACCCACGCGAATGGCGTGGAAGAATACGATGTCCACAACCTCTTCGGTCACCAGATCATCAATGCTACTTACCAAGGTCTCCTTTCGGTGTTCCCTAGAAAGCGGCCTTTTATTATTGGACGTTCTACATTTGCTGGCAGTGGCAAGTGGGCTGGTCATTGGGGTGGCGACAACGCCTCCAGATGGGCCTACATGTTCTTTTCGATTCCTCAAGCACTTTCTTTCTCCCTATTCGGCATTCCAATGTTTGGTGTCGATACTTGCGGATTCAACGGAAACACTGACATGGAGCTTTGCTCTCGATGGATGCAGCTTTCGGCCTTTTTCCCCTTCTACCGCAACCACAACGTACTCTCCGCCATTCCCCAAGAGCCCTACCGATGGGAGGCTGTGGCTTCTGCTTCAAGGACCGCAATGCATACCCGCTACTCTCTGTTGCCATACATGTACACGCTATTCAATGACGCTCACAAGACGGGGTCAACTGTGATGCGGGCGCTGGCATGGGAATTCCCCAACGAGCCCCAACTTGCTGGTGTGGATACCCAGTTTTTACTAGGACCAAACATTCTCGTTACGCCTGTCCTCGAGCCTCAAGTTGATACTGTCAAGGGGGTGTTCCCTGGTATTGTTGACGGCGAGACATGGTTTGACTGGTATTCTGGCGAGCGTGTCCAGGCTGAGGCTGGCGTAAACACAACTATCTCAGCACCTTTGGGCCACATCCCTGTATACATTCGTGGAGGTTCAGTTTTGCCTATTCAAGAGCCTGGATACACGACTACCGAGTCCCGTCAGAACTCCTGGGGTCTCATTGTCGCACTCTCTAGCGAAGGCGCCGCATCTGGTCACCTATACGTTGATGATGGTGAGTCTATCGAGCCGGAGTCGTGTCTGGATGTTACGTTTGCTGCTACGAGCGGAAAGTTGGAGGTTGATGTTCAAGGCGAGTTCGAGGACACCAACGCACTTGCCAACGTGACAGTGTTGGGAGCTCCTGAGGTCCAACACGTCAAGCTGAATGGTGAGGAGATCGATGCTAGCAATGTTGAGTACAACAAGACTAGCAGCGTTTTGAAGCTGACGGGACTCAATGAATTGACAAGTTCCGGAGCTTGGCAGGGCAACTGGATACTGACTTGGGAATAAGCAATAAGTAAGTAGTTAGCACATACATTAATGCGACCATGGCATGTTCATAGTTGATGCTCGGTCTGCAGACTTAATACAACATTATCCATGTATCCATCCAAAGCGAGTTATGATCTAGTTCATGTGATGATATTGTATTTGTTTTGCTGTCGTAGTAGTACGCGTATTCCAAGTTTTGAACCGCGGAGACGTGACGGGTGACGGATGACGTCAGAGCAGACATCTCACTTGAGATAATGGCACACCTCTTTCCAGTTTACATGCGGTTCCCACCATGGCATTTCTGTGATATATATTTAATTCTCACACAATACACCCGACAAAATCTTTCCCAAACAGCGGTGCCCTCCCCCTGACGATGCCACCCAAGAAGCTCAACCAGCAGACTCCTTCCTCTGTCCCCGAAGATGAGCTCAAGAACATCGCCGCCAAATCAGACAGTCCAGAAGACAAGCTAAAACAAGCCGCCGCGAGCGCCGAGTCCGCCCTTGCCTCCGCCAAAACTGCCTCTTCCCTCCGCGCCGCCGCCGAAACCATCAAAGACCCCGCCAAACGCGAAAAGTACTTGCGCGATGCGTACGAGAAAGAAATCGAGGCCCACGGCAATAGCAAGAAGGCGCGGATGCTGAGTTCGGGGGCGTTTCAGGGGAGTATGGGGGGTGGCGGGATTGGCATGGCTGTTGGAGCTGGGCTGGGGACAGTTGTGGGCACGTTGGTCGGGACTGTGGCGACGATTCCTACGACGGCGGTCGGGACGCTGGTTGGAGCGGGTGTTGGGGGTGTACATGGGCCGTGGATAAAACTTGGGGGGAAGAAGGAGGGGGAAGGAAAGGATGGGGAGGATGGGGATGGCAAGAAAGAGGGGGAGGACGGGGAGGACGAGAAGAAGGTGGATGAAGAGATGGAGGAGAGGATGGCTGGGGAAGAAGATGGGATTCCGGATCCTGAGGCTTTGAGACGGGCTGCGGAGGAGATTGAGAGGCGGAGGAAGGAGCAGGGAGGGGAAGGAGGGGATGGTGGTGCGGTGAAAGAGAAGAAGAAACCGAGGAAGTTGGAGGTTAGGAGTAAGGCTGCTGCGTAGCATGGAGCAAAGTATGCAAGAGAAAAGAAAGGATGAAAAGGGTACTACTGGTGCTTTGAAAAACTGGATTTCGAACTTGCCCTTTTGTGCAAGGCTACCTACCGAAGGTCTGACTGGGGGTATGGAGATATCGACATGACGGAACAGTACGCCCCGTCTTCTTAGAGCTTTTCAAGAGATACGTCTGCTTTTATTTTGTGGAAGATGTCTTTGGCGTTATGAAGGAAGGAGCGCTCGATATATTATGTATTTGGGCTTCGAAGCGTCAACCCTCGGTGTAATTGTATCATGGATTTTTTAAAGACATTGTCAGGGAAAGCATGGCAGTGGCGACCGGATCTTCAGAATTTGGAAGCTGTACCATGTCATCTTTCTCATCGAATTGCGAGACAGAGGAGCTAGTATTGAGACACAAAAGATGAAAAGCCGCAGCTCGCTCTTCTGAGCGTGAAGTGTCCATATGATCTTAGCAAACTGGCGTTTTCCCGACGACCTCAGGCCCAGGTACCAAATGTGAGATTGACTTATTATCGTGCCATTCACTCATGTCCCAATGGGTCCAACACAATCTTGGGAGGGCCTGCTCGCATTCGCACCAGGAACCTGTGGGATATCAGCAATCAGCACAAGACAAATAGGTTTCAGGAGGGAACTTGGTCTAGACTGACATTGAAAACGACAGCGTAAGGGTCCCACGAAGAATCAAGATGTGGAGCATACTCGATACCATTCGTTTGCTGATTTACCGCCCCTTCAGCCCCATAAACGTGGGACAACCAGGCATATGTCATGTCCAAGCTAGCCATCATGCCAGAAGCGGTCCAGAACTTGCCATCAACAACCCACCGCGCCTGCGGGACCCATTCAACTTCTGGACCATAGCCCATAATCCATTGATACCCGCTCTTATTTGTCGTGGCGCGTTTACCGTTAAGAAGACCCGACCGCGCCAGGTGCGTTACTCCAAATGAAAGCCCGAGAATATATTCAGCCTGGCCGGCGCGACGAACAAGGAACTCTTCAATCTCAGTCCTGTTGCTCAAGGTAGCGTTGATGACGCCTGTTCCACCGGGAACCAGAATGGCATCGAGAGCTGGGGCGTCGGCAAACGTATGCGTAACTGCTGTTTCTGCGCCGAGCGTGCTGCTGAAATCACCACCCAGATGCGGTTGGAGACGCGCACTGACGGTGCCTTTCTGGTATGAGATGATGGAGAGGGTCATACTGTAGAAGGCTGAGAGCTTTGTGGGCAGTGTCAGTGATGATGCAGCTTGTACATGGGTGGATAACTTACGGATGTTAGGTATTCAAGCGGTCCCCAGACTTCGATGGGCTCAAAGCCATCGAAGATGATCTTGGAAAAAAAGGTCAGTCGTAATGATTTTGAGACTTGAAGAGGAGGTACAGGTGGTGTACGACGTACAATGCCGATACTCAGGGTCCTGTTCTTGTTAAACTCATGGTCCGAGGTATTCTGGCCGAGGGTAAAAGGTGCTAGGAGGAGAGACCAGAGGCAAAGAGCCTTGACGAGCTGTGTGAATGTCATGACCAAGCAATGTTACTGAGGCCCATATGTGCGTAGAGAGCGGATGACGGAAGATCCAGGAGGACATTTTGGTTGCAATGACTTTGTATCTGGTAACAAATGCCCTCATCTCATCCTGTCGCCAGCTTCAGCCTAGCTGCAGGAACCGAAGGATGCAGAGGCAATCCCGTCAACCAGGCAGCTAGATGTAGGATTGGCGACGACGGGCAATCAAGTCCACATTAGTGGCAGGCTAATGCTACGCGGTGCTGTACATGTGGATTTACAGTATGCGGATTTACCCATCAGGAATGAGCCGTAGGAGAAGGCGTATTCCTGGGCGAAACCAGGCGCATGCATGAGGCAGTTTGAGCAAGTTGCCCACCACGGGCTAGTTCGTGCCACGGCTGTATTTTGGCCCCCTGCAGTCTCGCCTCCTACAAGAATCCAACAGTCGAAGCCGTCTCAATATTTGCAAGGAACATTTCTCGTTTATGAAGAAGTAGCCGTGTTTGGCGTTGCTGTTTTGTACTTTTTCACCCGTCCTCACAATTACCGGCTTTTCGCATAGATGCTCCCGGTAAGTAGGAGTAGACTAGTCTACACGTGTAGTACTTACTACTAGTACTATTACTGCTAAGTACCCGAAGTCCTTGCTTACTGTTACTATGCAGCGG
Source organism: Bipolaris oryzae ATCC 44560 (assembly GCF_000523455.1). Classification (NCBI taxonomy): domain Eukaryota; kingdom Fungi; phylum Ascomycota; class Dothideomycetes; order Pleosporales; family Pleosporaceae; genus Bipolaris; species Bipolaris oryzae. The sequence goes on along the minus strand of NW_006911335.1, from coordinate 22,327 downwards.
GCCCGCGTAACGGTCCCCCGCTAGCCATCAGCCACGAAACCTCGTCCGACGTCTTATGCCTAAACTGAATCTCTCTATGATCTCACGATAAGCTTAAGAAATACCTATACCACTATGAAAGTCATGGAAAAGCCGTACAACGACCTGACAGTCAGGATTGGATTATGGTAAGGCGTGCAAGCGACATGTTTGGAGTATGCGCCACTTCATTAAAATATAGTGTCTTATGTACAAAGAACAAATGAAACATCCTGGGCAACTACCACAACAGATTCGCAGTCAAGAAAGGCGCGCCAGTTTTGTAAGCACTTGATTCACATACGGCATGCTGCATCTCCTTATCACCATGATTATGTCCTTTTGGCCAATCTGACTTAGACAATAGATGAAAGGTATATGTCAACTCATCTACTTTTGATTGTGAAAAGGCATGTTCACCATTCACTGAAACGGTGAACGCATATACTTAGAGTGACAGACGACTGTGAAGATGAGGTCCCCACAGGAACAAAGAACGAATTTACGATATAAAAGCCATGGCAGCACATCCTCCGCTCGAATACGACTATACGCAACAAATCAACTTCCACGCCATGGACTCCATCGTAAGGAACTGCGAGTCGAGCGCCTTCACATTGCCTGGTGTCTATGGCGCAGAGTTCCAAAGCATTGCGGCTTCCATAGTTGAGAATCACTCCACCTTCGTGCCGTACTCCAACAATCCAAACTCCGGCGATGTCGATGCACAAAATCTGCAGTTCTGCAACGTCACTATCACCCATACGCACCCAGGCACCAACGACAAGGTTACGACTAAGATCTTCCTACCTATAAAACCGACCTGGAATCACCGCCTCCAAGGTATCGGCGGCGGAGGGTGGGTAGCGGGCCTTCACCCAGTCATTGACGAACGCATGTATGCAGGCCTAGCGGGAGGATACGCGACAGTGGCTACGGATGCTGGAGTTCCAATATCAAACATCGCTGACGACTGGGCATTGCTGAGCCCTGGAAACGTCAATCTCTATGCGCTCCAAAACTTTGCATCTGTTTCCATCAGCGACGCCACACTGGCCGCGAAAAGTATCATAAAGGACTTTTACGGCACAGTTCCAAAGTATTCGTATTTCAGCGGGTGTTCGCAAGGAGGACGGCAGGGCATAATGGCTGCGCAACGGTATCCCGACTTGTATGATGGTATCGCGGCTGCGGCACCTGCGATATACTACTCGCAGCTCTTCATCTCAGCATACTATCCACAACAGGTCATGAGCGAGATGGGCAGATACCCTCGTCCATGTGAGCTTGATGCACTCACTACCGCTGCTATCAAAGCCTGTGACGGCCACGATGGCGCCCTGGATGGACTCATCTCGAACCCAGACGCTTGCCAGTTCAACCCTTACTCCATGGTCGGAAAGACAATTGACTGTCCCGGTGCTACTGGGTCCACCGTAAGCGTTTCAGAAGCCGCAGCCAAGGTCGCCGAAGCAGCATGGAGTGGCGCTCGCGCAAGCGACGGCTCCCAACTCTGGTATTCGCACGGCTTCGAGACCAATCTCACCGCTGAAGAATGTCCTGCGCAGACGACCTGTTCGGCAAATGGAACATGCACCGCTGTGCCGAGGACGACATGGACCGACTGGATCAGGTTGTTTGTAAAAAAGGACGCCAAATTCGATGCGAGGACCATGTCGAGAAAAGACTACGAACAAGTGTTTCTCCAGGGCATTCGAGAGTTCGACTCGATAATCGGGACTGGTGATCCGGACTTGCGGGATTTCCATCGCGCAGGTGGGAAGATGATTACGTATCATGGAATGGTGAGTTTCGCCTATATCATGAAGATTTTTTTGAATGTCCGAGTACTAATGTGAGAAATAGGCTGACAACGGTATCCCATTCCGCAACACGAGACATTACTACGACGCCGTGAAAGAAATCTCGCCTGATGTACACGATTTCTTCCGACTATTCGAGGCTCCAGGGCTAAGCCATTGTACTGGAGGAGCCGGTGGGCAGCCATTTGGTGTTATGGATGCGCTTGTGAAATGGGTCGAGCAAGGTGTCGCTCCTGATTCTTTGGATGCTGTCAATACTGTCAACAAGACGAATCTGCTGTGTCCTTACCCTCAAAGGGCGGTGGGGAATGCTACTTTGGGGGGTTCCATCGCTGGAGGCCAGAGCTGTATGTAGAGCATGGAAATGTACGATACATTCTGAAATATACATATTCCGTACACTTGGTTGGTATACATGTCTCTCACAAATACGACAACTAACACAATGTACCTGTTCGAACACACGAGCGGGCATGGGGTTTATTAGAATCTACACTTATTATCATTCATAATCCATGGATTACAACATGCCCGTCATCGCATTCAATCCATCGACGGCTACTCCACTTTATCCGCTCCTCGGCCCCTTATTCGCACCTAAAGCATATGTATTAGCCCGCAGTCTTCCAAGAGTCGGGAAGAAAAGAAAAAAGAATAGTATAACATACAAGAGTCGCTTGTTACCAACAAGCGTGCTAATTCACTCGGGCGGCCATCCATTAGTGGCTCCATCGCACTTCGAAGGGCAAGCATCTCGTCCCTTGCTGCTTCGAATCACCTATTTGGGAATGAGTATTAGTAGTTACTCTGGCAAACTAATGAAGAGTTTTTTTTTTAAAAAAAAGGGAGGTCAAAACGTACACAGCAGTGGGATCCATCGGTGTATTTGCACTGAAAGTAGCCGTTGCAGGCCTCTGATGTGACAAGGAGGGCGAGGAAGCTGGCCAAGAGGGAGATGCGGACCATTTTGAGCTTTCGTGAAGGTCTTTATTATGAGAGTTGTAATATAGGTGAGGTATAGTGTTCAAGTCATGATTCTGAGTGTTGAGTGACGAAGAGTGGACAGGATCTTTGCTTTTATACATGAAGATATAGCCTTTTAGGCGGTATAGAGAAAGCAATGATAAATGTTTCTGTGAGAAATCCCGCATCCTCGCCGTGGTTGAGGCTAGTCATGGTTTTTTTTTGGCATAAATCGCGCTATTGCAAGGCTGTGCTTTGATTGTAGATGTTGCGGAGCTATCACTAAGTGTTGTAAAATTAATTACATCTTAATTTCATAGTGGTATACACGTTTTGAACTGGATTCACTATTGTTGAGATTGCTTAGCGCCCCTCCGCGTTCTTCACACCCGGATTATGTGGCATGTATTGCTGAGACCAACGTGACAGCTCATCAAGTTTCTTTCTTCTAGCCGGATTTTGATCCTTTCAGAATTTTTCCTCTCAGATGAAGATACAGATTAGGTTACGGTGCTATTCGGGCTATTGCTACTCATTTGAGGTCGCAAAATCCCGAGACTCGACTCGTGCTATTTCTACTGACTAAAACGCGACGCATGGGCTTTGATGTCTCCCCAAGTGGCTCAGCTTGGATTTTTCCGATCAGTTGCATCAGACGCTGCGGTGAGAGTTCCATGTGCCGATTGCGATGATCTCAAGGCAAACCTTCTTTGCTCGGTGAAATAGGGTCAATTGGCTGTTGGCATTGACAACTGTAGGCTGGGCGTGTGTTCTGCTGTAGTACTGTTTGGCATGTGTACATACTAGACTATATAGGAGGAATGTTTGTATATATGCTTTTGAAGTATTTTTGAGCTTACTTAACATGCCATTGTTGTGGTAGCCCTTGATGTCGCAATGGGCTAGCTGCAAATGCCGTCACAACTACAATTGCTTAGGGAGGGATGAGCACCAATGACAAGCTGAGCATAGGGTCTAGCTTGGTGTTATACGGATATTAGCACGCACTATTGCACAACTGAATGCGGGGTTTTTCCATGTTCTTCTTTCTCTGCTTCTAAAGTTTTTATTACTTTGGGTGGGTAGGGCGAACACTGCCGTGTCGCAGAGTCATGTAGTGCGCGTCTCTTATCATCAGCCTCCCCACTAATAATCTTCTTAAATTGTGTCTAAACGGAACTAATCGAAGCTGCAGTTGGAGGGATAAATGCTTTACGGCCGAGAAGATTCATTATTTAGACGTTCTTAGTCTTTTATCACTATGCGTCAATTACCATTATTACATCTTGAACCGAAAGACGAATGTTTCCCTCATCGAAACGGCCACGAAAAGCTTAACATTTGATAGTTCACGATTATATCTAATAGTTCTGATACACCGCATTTCTACTAACAATTTTTTCTATCTCGACTCGAGGGTACATTAATCTTTTTTCTCTAGTTACTTCGACTACTTTACGTTCTTTTCCTAAAAGTATCGGACATACTATGGGAAAAACGTAATAGACCAATTCTCTCTATATAGTACCCTTTGATTAAGCTGTAGTGGCGTGTAAATGATAATTCAAAATCTTTGACTGTTGCCCTAAAGTTCTTGGAGAGAATGTGCAATGAGATACATGCATCGCTTGCTAGGTAGATATAAACCGCACGACGTACGTGCCTGACTACCATGCCCTCTCACCTCTTCAGGCAAAGCCTCGAGTAACCCACTCGTCTGTTTCCACTACCTCGGCTTGCACGGGGAACACTTTCTCCATTAGCAGCTTGTGAACATCTTCGTCCTTGTCCAAGCAAAGGTCCTTGAGGACGGTAAGCTTGTAATCCAGATCCGCAGCCTCGCGGACGGTTGACAGCACGGCGCCTGCAGTAGCGACGCCGCACAGCACGAGATGGCCCACCCCGCGCCCGCGCAGGATAGTGGCTAGGTCTGTGCCGGACAAGGCAGAGACACGACGCTTGGTAACGAAGACGTCGTCTTGGCTTGCATGCCCAGCAGCGTCGGCTCCGTCTGCCTTGGGGGCAAGGGTAAGCTCGTCAAAGAGGGCCACAGACTGATCACCCTCGACAAAGACGTTGGCGGGAACATTTTTGAGTCGCTCGCCCATGTTGCTCACGGGGTTGAGCTCTGGTCGGCCGGGCCGAAAGGCAACTTTTACATGTACAACGGTAATGGGCGCTTTGTTGCCAGACTTGTTGGCGGATCGCACGGCCTCGAGTAGCTTGGCTGCTTTGCTGACGAATCCCGGTGTCTTGTCTGGGAAATTGCCCATCATGATGCCTTTTTGTATGTCAAGCAAGATGAGGGCGGTGTTGGTGGTTGCAAAGGAAGCCATGATGAAAAGTGCTTAGAGGAAAATGATGTGACACAAACACTGTGAAATGATGGTGTTGTGGGCGTGTGTGATTTCAATAGGACGTGAAAAAGAAATTTGTTTATGATTCACGGGGTGTATTCTCGCGTTTTATTTACACGGTGCCTTCTGGTGAGGCACGACATGATGGAGTTAAGGGTGGAGTTTGGGGCAGAGTGTTCGGAGCCGATTCGGCTGACGGGTAGTTGACGATCATGGTGTGCCTAAGTACTATCATCCCCCGGGGTTAGGGTCATGAAGAGTATTCAACAGAAAACAAGACCATCTGGTATGTGCAGCGGAGCCATATATGACGATACTCGGCCTCATGGCGGAGATGTTGATGGTTGGGTATCTAGGAATGATGAATGTTGTCAACTACACTAGTAGTACGTGTGTAAGGGAGCAAGTGGGCGTTAGAGGAGCGCAGGCATAGATGATGCATGTAACTGAACATGATGTCATTTTCCCAGACAAAGATACATGAAGCAGTATGCATACTTTGCATCATTGTGCGTAAGTCGCTAGAGGTTTTACTGTTGGATGCCGGCATCCAGTGCGGAGTTATGACGGCCCACGTCACCTAAGCCGTCAGCCGAGCCGAGCCGCTCTCAGCCGACAACACCTCTTGTAAACACACCCATATGCGCGCGCATACTGATTTCCAGCCCCGACTCAGTGAATGACAGCGGCGGCCATGGCAGAGGGCGCAAGCAGTTCGCCCGGCCGGAGTACGCGTATGTCGCGCAATGCGGCCTGCACCCACTGTCGTACCTCCAAGGTGCGCTGCAACCCCAGTTCCGTCGCCGGTCGGCCATGCCAGCGCTGCACCAAGCTCAACCTTTCATGTGTCGTCAATCCCACATGCCGCCGCGTCACACGCAAGAGGTTAGTTTCTTTCTTGTCTCAAGGGTACTTTGTCCATGCTAGGCGTGGTATCATTAACTGACATGGCACTTCGACAGCCAACTTGACCAGCTTGCCCGTGAGGTGCAGGCCATCAGGGAGACGGTGGTGGTGGTAGACAGCAACAGTAGACAGCCAGCACTCCAGACACCATCAAGCCCGAGCACCTGGTCACCGAGAGTGCAGGGCGGTAACGAGGCTTCGTCGTCCAGTGTTTCACCGGCTTTGTCTGCCGCTACATCAGAGCACAATAGTCGTCGTGGTGACAACGCCGTTGTTGTCATTGACGACAATGCACAAGTCAACCATGCGGCAGTGTCCAGCCTGCACAGGGCGCTCGACTCACAGCCCTTCGCGGGGCCAGATATTGATGAGTATTTCAACATGTATGCGTGTCTCATTATGTTGCGTTGCTGTGAACACGACTAATGATGCCATGCAGCTACTTTCGCCATTTCCACCCCCACTTCCCCATCCCCAGCCCACGTGACCCAAACAAGTGTTACGAGACAAGCCCTTTTCTTTTCTGGGTCATTGTCCTCGTTTCTTGCCGCCGTCGGCCTACACACACCAACTCTGCCACGATCCGCCTACTCACAGAGTACGTCAAGCACGAGACTGATGCCGCTGTCCCCAAGGTGCCTCAGCCTCTCGCTCAACTTCACGCCATACTCCTCGTCGCCGCTTGGGGCTTGTACCCGGGTGTCCGTTTCATCAATGATCCGGCCTACTGGTTGAGTGGCATTTCCATCAGCTCGTGCCTGCTGCTCGGCTTCCACACAGCTTCCGGCAGGCACCCGGAGTACAACCATGTCACTCTCGGTACCATTTCATCTGATACCGAAGCTGCCGTTACATGGGCGGCGTCTAGTATTGTAAATAGAAGGTACATTCCAAGTCTGCGTTGCCGATAAGACTCTTTTAGCTGATCAAACCTTGGCAGGCTATCAACCAACCTTGGCCTCCCATGCACCGCTCCAATGAACAAGGCCACGTTGAACATGACCCATGACGAAGGTCGCCTTCTCCCCGTCAGCTTTCGCGTACAGCTCGAATGTCAGATCTTTATGGACCGAGTCAACAAGACGCTAGGCTCTTCTCTTGAAGAGTCCAACGGAGTACCACGTGAGTTAGTCCGAATGTTCGAGGATGAATGGGTCGCAGCTCGAGCACGAATCATCACCAAACACACGGGTAAGCCATCCTTTTTTTGTCCTTTTGACGTTCTATGTAGTTGGTTACTTACGGCATGCAGATCCAGTATTATCCCTGCACACCCTATTTGTTCTCCTCGAGGTCCAGATGTACTATTTTCTCCCAATACCCATCCAAAACAGTCGATCATCCACCGCCGTTGGCTCAGTCAGCGGTCGAGATAACCTTTCTCCCTCCATTGAAGCTGACGTTCTCCGATGCTACACTACAGCGTCAACCGTCATCACTAGAGCAATGGACCTCGACGAGACGACAAATCTCCTGCACTACCTCCCGCACTACACTATTCGCCCCATTGCGCATGCCATCGCCGTCATTTTCCGTGTCATTCGCTCCGACCTGCCTCTGAGATACCTGCATATCGTCGTCCCCGAAGAAGCGGCTAAACTATCCACTCACACAGTCACAATCTCACGCCGCATCTCAGCTGTTGAAGGGGATCTGGCATGGAGACTCGCACGGTGCGTCGAGCTTTGGGATGCAACAAGCGCACCGTACCTCGCCGCCGCTGCCGCCGCTGTAAACCCTTTCAATTCAGCAATAGGTAATGACAATGAGAACCACGACAGTAGCGACCAAGCTGCCTCGTCTGTAGCTAGTCCAGACTATGAGCCTGTACTAGTTGAGATGTTTCGCCAGCGCATGGTAGCAGCCTTAGGGTGGGATTTTATGATACGCTGGAAAAGCAAGCACGGCCCCGTGCATATGGGACCGTATAAGCCACAGCCTCAGACGCAGAGTCTTGGAATGCATGTCGGTATAGGTGAGACTGTTAGTCACACGCAACACCAGCAGCAGACGCCATCGGCGAGCTCTACCGAAACGAGTGGTCCTGATGGTGGTCCTACCAGGTTTCAAGCGGCCCAGCAGGACCAGCAGCATTTCCAGTCACAACAACAGCACCAGACCGGTATGCCAGTGAATATTGGTGGCCCGATAGTGCCGCCAGCCGAGACTGAGCTTTCTCTCTCTTCTACAGGGACCATGAGTACGGACTCTATGCTTGAGACCGACTGGGGATTTCTCGACGACTTCATCTGGGGTTTCGATGTTCAGGATCCGTAAGCCGACTTCTTTAAGAGCGGTGAATCTAACCATTCGCCAAAGTCTAACGGTATAGCGTCGCCGAAGAACTCGCCATCAGAGATGCACACAGCCATGTCATTCATGGGTGTGACTTCCGAGATAGATTTTGTGACTTTAGAATACTTATCACGGATGAGTTCTTATCACAGCCGCGACATCGACATGTCTGTCGGATCCCAATATGCCTCCGAGATGTTCGAGTCTCAAGTTAGATTGCTGGATCGTTGATGTTGCGATGCTCACCTTTGTATATCTGACTAGCCATGGCAGAAAGGTGGGGCGGGTCAAACCTTCAGTCAGCAGCCTGGGTATTGTAAGACGGGTCGGCCCGCATTAAAGTTTGTTGGACTTGGGAGCTGGGATACTGTATGCCAACCAAAGCGTGCGGAAGCTTATCCGAGCCTTGGCGAAGTATCAGCTTATTGTAGGGGATTGCGATATATCGCACCGGTATCCAAGGAGTGTGTTGCGGGAAATCATGCAACTTATCTAAGTGGTTGGGCAAAACAATGAGAATAATAGGCAGAGCCACGACAGCACAAAACTTGATGTCGATCAAGTAGGTGGCAGAGATGATAGGCTTGGATGTGAATCTGACTGTTTCTTCGATCTAGTATATGTACCGGCGCTTTAGCTAATGATTTATGCTCAAGATTAAATACAGATGTTGGTTCAGTCTCTGTGCATGGTTATTCAGGAAGTTTTCTCTTCGCTTTGCTGGACAGCATCCTCCCTTCTGGTCTTTTCCAAAACCTCAGCCTGCTGCTTCCTCTTCTCCTCCCGCTCCTTCCGCCACCCCATGCCTTTCTTCAACAACGTATAAAGAGTAAGTGGAGACGCAACCGTACTAATCCCTGCGAGGATTGTAAAAGCCCATCCACTGCCCACCCCGTCAATCATGGGCTGAATCGCGGCACTCGCACCAGCACCCACAAGGCAGCGCGTGAAGTTGTTACTCGCAGTCGCCGCGCTCGCAGCCGTGGGGTTCATGTCCACAATGAGTGTGCTGACGACGTTGCTGAACCCCGTTAGTCCTACACCTGCGAGAAACAGCATCACGCAAGGAACGGCGAGGTGCGTCCGAGCATGGAGAACCCAGCCCCAGACCAGGACCACACAGGTACCCAAGATAAGGGCAGGAACGCCAACCTCGAGACGCGCGCGCTCGATAGGAAACGAAGAGAGGTCCTGTTGCCTCTTGCGCTCATAGGGGAGGCCGAGCAGATTGCAGTGTCGCCTGAAGTTCCAGTCCAGACTGCGCCCAGCAACCTGTGAGCCCACTATCGTGCCTAAGCCGAGCGGGAGGTAGATGAGCCCGGTCTGGAGGTCAGTCAGGTGGTAGATTGAGGTGAACTGGGCGGGGATCGAAGTCATGATGCAGTAGAAGTTGGCGAAAATGAGGCTGCTGTAGAGTAGCAAGAAGGCCATGTTGGGCCGTAGGAGCAGCATCAGAGCGTGCAAGGCCTTGAATTTGTGCTTGGTGACGGCTTGGTGCCCGGGAGGCGATGGTTCGGCAACCGATTGCTCTTCGTCCTGTCCATTACTTTGGGTCTGTTGTTTGCGACTTGATCTCGTCGCCAGCACGTCCTTGCCGACCTGCCAAAGTGACCTGTGGACAATATGCTTGGGCCGAACAGACCCGTCACCCACGATCCCGCGACATGTCTCGGGCATCCACATTATGAAGACCACAGTCAACGTCCCGCACATGATGGTTAGGATCCAGAAAATCCACCGCCACCCAAGATACTGTGCGAGCGTGCCGCCCAGAACGGGGCCCAGCGAGGGCCCCAGCAAGACTGGCGTTGACATGTAGCTCACGTATCTGCCACGCTCGGCAGACGTGATGATGTCGGACACGACGCCCTGCGCCAAAGCCACAGTCGTACTGGAGCCTGCGGATTGCAGCATGCGCAGGACGAGTAGCGCTGGGTAGTTGGGCGCGAGTGCGCACCCGATATTGGCTGCCATGTACACGACGAAGCAGAACATGTAGGCTGGTCGCCGCCCTGCTGAGTCGGCATAGGCCCCCACGAACATTGGTGTGATGCCTTGGAATATCTTTTTGTCTATTGGTTAGCAGGAGATTATGTATCTAGAGCATAGTAGGTAAACTCACCATGTACGTTGTAACCGTCAGGTTGATAGAGGAATACGAGACACCGAACTCTTTGGCGATAACAGGCAGTGCTGGCAGGTAGACTGAAGCTGTCAATGGCGAGAAGAAGGCTGCAGTAGCAGCTGCCATAACGATGCCGAGCTTTTGGTGATGGGTAAAGATCGAGAATGGTTTGCTCTGAGTCTCGACTTTTGACACTGTGTTCACCGTCGCTTCGACGTGTCTTGGTGGTTGACCTTCATCTTCGGTGTTTGAGCGTTTGTCTTCAAGGTCATGATTTGGTAGTGATGTAGGTTCGGTCTTGGTGTTTGTGGTTGCTGAGTCGGTGCTTGCTCTTCTCGATACTGCCGGCTCACTGTCCGGTCGCACTGTGTCTGGTGGGTGTGCCATAGTAGCTACGCGTGTCGAATCGAGCTTGCTTGCACTTGTTTCTCCAAGGCGCTACAATTCGCGTCTGGAGCGGCGCCATTTAGGCATTCAAGTATCATCTCGATGTCGAGCTTGGCGGACAAAAAGATCATGATGTGGCTCTTGTTCGCGTTGTAGTGTCGGAAGCGAGATCGGCTGAGAGTGCCACATTTCGGCTGAGTGAGCCGAGGAGGCAAACACCGATGCTGGACTTGTCGGCTCACGGAGTTTACTGTGGACTTTAGGAACCGCGGTCTTTAGTGACCGACGGAAATAGTGTTTTTTCTATCGAGTAGTGTTTGCCAATTTTCCAATTGCTGGAAATGATTCCAGTGTTTGAGAATGTCATAATAGCTTGTGATAGAAATTAACTAAGAAAACTTTCCAAAAGCGGAAACTAATATTACTGCACAGTTCAATGAGACGAAGGAATTTGATCAATGTTATGTACGTGGATATGATTCTCTACTATATGATGAAGGAATTACTTTTTATACTACTTCTAAAAGTTTACTATGTAGCCGTGGCTCCGCGTGATTTGACCTCAACCGGCACTAATTTCGAGCGTGAAGCAATATCCACGCTGAGCTGTGACAAAGAGTGATTTGCCAGTAACTCCAAAAGTGGTATGGAACTTTCCAACTCACGTGCAATCCAGTTTCGCACATCTACTGCGACAATGGAATCTACACCACATTCCGTAAGAGACATTTCGGAACTGAAGTTCTCCACAGATACGCCGGATCTGCTTGCTAGGTACCCAAGTAGCCCATTACAGATGACACCGGCTGCATCATCTACCGACTCTGAAGAGCGTAGAGCGTCCTTGACGGATATCTTTCCGTTTGAGGTTTGCTCTTTCTCCGCGACGACTTCGGCTTCCTGTGAATGCCGACGGAAATGTGAAAACATCGAAGTTTCCAAGGCAGATAAGGAGCGGCCGCTTCTCCAAGTGCCTAATCCGGTTATCGTCTGCGTTTTGCCTTCTTGCCCGAAAGGTTGTACAATTGCGGATCGTATGAGCGCGAGGAGTAGCTTTTCGTCCGTCATGCTGAAGCCTTGATCTTGCATGGACTTGGATAATTCTTTGTTTTCTTCCGAAGCGAGGTATCCGACGCCTGAGATCGCGCCCAAGTCCAAGGTGACAGCAGGGAGCCCTTGGGCATTGCGGAATCCGGAAAATGCATCCAAAAAAGTGTTCCCGGCGGCATAGGCAGCTTGGGTAGTGTTCCCGATGATACCGCTGATGGAGGAGAGCATGACAAAGAAATCCATGTCTTTTGGCAGATGGTTGTGTAGATTCCACGTTCCATGTACTTTGGGGCGAACAACAGCGTTCCAATCGTCCAAAGTCAGTTTCTCTAGAAGCATATCCTGTCTTGATTTAGTACGAGTAGTCGGGATGATAGAGGAAAACCTACCCGTAGAACCATTGCACCTTGAATCACACCACGAATTGGTGGCATTTGATTCGCACACTCGTCAACCAGTTTGCGAACACTATCAGTGTTGCTGACATCGCATTTTTGAACATGGACTCGAGCGCCCATAGACTTCAGAGCATGGACTGTATCTTTAGCTTCCTGTTTGGACATACCGCTTCGGTTGGCAAAGATTAGATTCTTAGCCCCATGTTCAACCATCCACGACGCCGTTGCCCGTCCTATGCCACCTAGTCCGCCAACAAGTAGATAAGATGCATCAGCATGGAATAATTGATCTTCGGTAGTGGTAGGGAGGACCTGATAAGGATGTAAGCTTCAGAGAGGAAAAAGCAGTTTCACATCGATGCGCACTAACCTTGACTCGGTCACTAGGATTGAAAGTAAGAACCACATGGTCGGTATTCTCTTCATCCATTAAGCGCTCAAATGCTTGGGTTATACCCTCGCTGTTAAATAGCTGTAGGTTGGGCACAGCACTGCTAAATGAATCGTTCGAGATCAGTTCCAGAGTCTGGCCCCATATTTCGTCCGCCAAGGCCAGTCTTTCTTGCTGGAGGCGAGAAAAGTCCAGCGCACTAAAACTCGTGTTCCTCCTAAAGTTGGCCATCTCCAAGCGTGAGTTTTCGATGAGGTCCTGAGTACCGAGCTCGATGAATCGACCGTACGGCGCTATGCAGTTCCAACACGTTTGCAGAATTTCTCCTGAAAGCGTGTTGAATATCACGTCCATTCCGTGGCCTTCCGTATTTGCAACCAAGGCTGCAACGGAGTGCTGTTCATTGTTGTAAACAATTTGATCCTTGGGGAGATGGAGGGTGGATTCCATGAAGAGAGCCTCCTTGTCATTGCTCACGCCAACGTATACTTTAGCACCATTTCTGCTACAGAGGTCTATCAAGGCTCGACCAATAGGCGTCACAGCTGATGAGACAAAAACTTTGTCGGTCTTGGAAAGATTGGCAAGACGGTGAATGGAGTGATATGCTGTACTGTAAGCAGTAGGATATGAGACTGCAATTTCAAAAGGGACTCCGTCTGGTATCTTCCGGAAAGAGCTGGCTCTTCCTTTGTATGAATTTGAGACGCGGTTCGATACGGCACCGAAGACACGGTCACCTGGCGATAAGTGCAATACCTGGCCGCCGACCTTTACAACGACTCCGCTAATGTCTTGGGTGAAGATATCCACGCTGTTTCCAGAGACCAGCGTCATCGCCTTGACCTCGACCTGAATCTCATTCTCTTTCAATTCTTCGTCAACGGTGATCTCCTGGAAAGAAAATGGTTCTTGAGCATGAGGTCGATCACGAAGACAAAAGGTGATGCCCTTGTGATGTAGTAGTTGGATCTCTTTTGCCATGGAATTGAGATATGAATCAAGGGCCTGATTCAAGGTGTCGTCCACCGAGAGCCGAGGAATGGTGACGATGCCTTTCCTCTCAACATACTCGCTCTCAGCCATATCCTGCTGTTCATTTCCTAAGAACGAACGTTTGACAACAGCGGATATAATGTTCACGGTATCTTTCTGCGACAACTTGTCTTCATCGTCAAGGTCCAAAGTAACCAGCCTTGCTGCGCCATTCTCGGTCCTTGCTGTCCTAGCTAGCCCGGCGATCATGCTGGATTCTGGACGGCGAGAACCTTGACCCCTACCTGAAGTCACCCAGAGTAACTTATCGCTCTGAGTAAAGATCCGCTTGACAGCCTCGAACTGCTCAATTGAAGGACTGCTTAGCAGTTCTCCAGCAGGATCCCACACAATGCGTATTTTCTCGGCAGGCGCGACATCGTGTATGGTACCTCGCTCAACTTTTCCAGGATCTAAGCCTAGGAGGCTAGCTAGATAACCCGTATCAATAGCTTGATTGTGGTCTTCGGCCATGACTATGATCTCGGGGGCAGCGGGGTGCAATTCTTGGCTTGGGTAAGCTACGAAGAGCGAACCTTGGTCTACCCTTTCACCTAAATAGTCTAGCTCTGTGAGCTTGTGATTGGTAAACCCAGTTTGCTGTAAGGATATTTTCCATTCTAAGAGGATTGGATCTTGGTCCATTGCACCCTCATGAAGCACAATAAGCCTACCACCCGGCCTTAGTAAACTTTTGATATGATCTAGAGCTTTATCTGGGCTGCTAGAGGGTACCAATGAAGCTGATACAATGATGACGTCAAATGATTCTAACTCAAAATCTGGCTTCTGGGGACCAATCTCTAAATCTAGCGATTTCTTAGTGACTAGGTCGTAAGCGAGATTTGGCGTATCGCTGACGAGGACAGTTTTGGTTTTTTGAGCATTTGCTACTGTGTAGGCCCTGCATCTTTGTTTGGCAGCGCTATTTCCGATCTCTAACGCCTTTAAGAAAGAAAGTGTGGTGCTGCTTGATGCAGAGATATCCAAAACAGAAATTTCGGGATTCTTAAAACCTAGTAGGTGTATGTAGTCTGCAGCAGAGTGAGATATTTGCTGAGCATCCTGAAACTCTAGGAATTCTACGTCCGCTGCCCAATCGAGCGTGTAGGCGACGTGGTGGCTGTCAACTACATCCTCTTGTTCGATGGGTGTTGGGAGAAACCTCCAATCTAGCTCAGAAAATTGCACAACTGGCGTATTATTGTTATCATTTGTTACTAGGATATTTGTTTTCATCGTTTGGTTGTCTCGTGTTGAGATAGTTGCATTTGCCTTTAGAAGATGACCGGCCTGAAAAGGCATATCCGCGGAGATGAACAAGCTCGACACGAAAACCGGGATAGCAGGGTCCTGGAGCCATGTGTCCGCAGACAGTGCACCAAATACTGTATGTAGTATAGCGTCTAGAGTAGCAGGGTGTATCACATAAGTGTGTTCTTGATCCAAAGGCATGGTGCTCGTTGTTGCAGGCAGCTGCAAAACTCCAGTCAGCTTATCTGGACAAGAGTGAGCCTCAACCAGATTTTGGAAAACCTCGCCATAGTCAAGGCCAATACTAGAGAGATGCTCGTAAAACTCGGGCATTGGAAGGGTGGTTCTGAACTCGTCCACTGTTGACGATTGAGTAATGAGGCGAGTTCCTCCGCTACTATCTTGCTGTCTTTGGTGCTGCACAGAAATGAGTCCGTGACAATGTTCCGTCCAGTGGTTATCATTCGTTACTGAATATATGTGAAACTCGCTCCAGGTATTGGAATGCCGTTTGGAACTATCTCGAATCGGCTTCAAGGTTAGTATCGTCTCCACGGATTCTTGCTCAGGCAAAAGAAGCGCAGTTCCAATGTTGACTTCACGAAGCTGGTAGCCGGAAACTTGCTTGTTGAGTCTTTCCTTTGACCGCTGAGCAGCCGCCTCGATAGCCATAGCAATGAAACCTGCTGCTGGAAAGACTACGCTGGACTGAATCTTGTGTTGCAAGAGCCACGGTATCTCCGAAGTGCGAAGATGGTTGCGCCAGCTCAACTGCAATGGATCTGAGTTCTCATCGCGCACTCCCAGTATGTCCACCCTTGGGAAGGTTCTGTTCCGAAATGCTTTGCTGCGCCGCGGCTCGGCCCAGTATGATGTGGAGTGATTCCAAGTGTAAGACGGCAGGTCAACCAAGACACTGGCGCTGTGATCTGCCGTGGGCCGATTCATCGCCGAAAAATTGACCTGATACCCTATCGCTGACAGTTTCCCAGCTAAATCGAGGACAGTTCGTACAGCATCCATCTTTCTAACTAGGGCTGAAGTGTACGTGATGTCTGCAGCTTTCAGTTTTGGATCGCTCTGGATTGTCTCTTTGATAGGCCCAGCGAGAGCTGAATGAGGCCCAATCTCCACCAAGACGTCTACGCCATGTCTCTTGACTTGTCGTCTTTTACTTTGGATAGCAGGAGCTAAGCATAGTTGACGAATTGCATCCGTAAACTTTACTTGGCAGAGCAAATTCTTCACCCAGTAGCTTGGACCAAGTTCTTCCGTACCGACCTCACGGCCGTACACCGACGAGTAAAATTTTGCTCCGTTACCCTGTCGTATCCGTATTCCCGCAATTGCTTTCGCATATTCTTCCGCGACAAGCTCCATATGATGCGAATGATAAGCAACCTCGACAGCAAGCATCCGCGCAAAAATGCCTTTGGACTCTAAGATCTTTTGCAGTTCACCAACCGCGGATACATCTCCAGAGATAGTGACGCTTGAGGGGCTGTTTGAACATGCCACTACAGCCTTACCAGACTTAAGTTCAGCAAGAAACCGTGTTGCGTCTTCCTCGGATAGTCCGGCTGCCATCATTGCCCCGTTAGCTTTGTGCTCTTCTTGCATCTTGGTAGAACAAACGCCGCGGTAATATGCAGCAGTCATTGCATCTTCGAGACTCAGCGCGCCTATTGCGTAGGCCGAAGCTATCTCCCCACTCGAATGACCAGTCACTGACGTAGGTCTGATGTTCCAAGAGGCGAGCAGTTCCACCAAAGCTATCTGAATCGCAGAACACATTGGTTGACTGTACAACGCTTTGTTGATTTTAGATACCTTTGGGTCCATCGTGATCTCCTCTTCAACATTAAAAGGTGCTCCAATTGAATGCAGGTATTTTCCAATTCTGCGAATTGTTGTTTTGAACACTGGATACACCTCTAGAAGCTCTTTGGCCATCCCACACCATTGAGCTCCCTGTCCGGTAAAAACGAACCCCAATGTAGGACTTTTCAAAGAACGCGAAAACTTTGTGGGTCTAGATAAAGCGCCAATTAATTCCTTGAGAGACGCTGCGACTACCGAAGCTCTCCAAATAAAGTTTGTTCTTCTTTCGTTCAAAGTGAAGGCGAGATCGTCCAGGAATCCAGCTTGTCGAGACATGCCGCGCTCCTGAAGATGTTTGACCAAAGTCTGAATTTGCTGTTGAGCCGTAGGCTCATCAAAGACACTAAGCGTAAAAAGCTTCGGACGACTGTGATTTGGCAACACAGAATCAACGGGTGGATCTCCATTTTCATACATGAGCGCACCAGCCAGCTTGGGACTAGCATTTGCTACTCCATACCTGTGACGTAGAAAATGTGTTGGCACTTTTTGGGCGCTGGAAAGTCCGCGTGAACTCAGGTATGTTCGTGTCGACTCAAGAATAACATGAGCATTGGAACCACCGTATCCGAAACTATTAATTGATACGCGTAGTGGTCCTGACGAGTCCCACGGCTGCATTTCGGTAGGAACCCTGAGTTTCCGATCCGCAAAGGGAATCCTTGGGTTTGGTTTTTCGAAATTCTGGTTTGGCAATATGACTTCTTGTTCCAGCATTAGCACCGCCTTGACTACAGCGGCAATGCCACTTGCTCCTTCTAGATGACCAAGGTTGGACTTGATAGATCCGATCACGAGAGGTCGGTCTTCAGGACGATTGGTGCCACAGAACGAATTGGTCAAGGCCCGCAATTCCAGAGGGTCTCCAGCAGCGGTGCCAGTACCGTGCGCTTCCACTATGCCAGTGTCAAGTGGATCAAGGTCAGCGGCATGATACACATCTCTGATCAGAGCTTCTTGGGCCACAGGATTGGGTAGTGTGATACCAGATGTTTTACCATCCTGGTTCGAAGCTGATCCTCGGATGACAGCTCGGATCGTATCACCGTCCTTCAAAGCGTCCGCAAGTGGTTTGAGGAAAACCGTGCCTACACCTTCACCGCGTCCGTAACCGTTCCCACGCTCGTCGAATGCATAGCAGCGGCCATCAGGTGATAGAAATCTGTCCTTGTAAGTATGTTTACTGATGCTGGAACTACACTTTCAACTGGACTTACTTCATCATGCTCATTGTGGTCATGAATTCGTGGTTCAACACCACATTTACACCAGCAGCAATTGCTGAATTAGCCTCTCCTGTCCGCAGACTCTGGCAAGCCAAATGTAGCGCTACCAAACTTCCTGAACATGCTGTATCAACTGTGACACTCGGGCCGTGAAGGTCGAAGAAGTAGGACAACCTATTGGAAACCATTGCGCGAGATTGTCCACTATTAGTGCACTGGTACATTGGTACAGATTCTGGATCTCGAGTTAAGAGGTCCGTGTAATCTGTAGCGAAGGAGCCGACGAAGACAGACGTTTTCGTTCCCACAATCTTCTCCAAAGGTATGCCACCTATGAAATGAGTTAATATCGCCCCGTATTTATGGCTATATTCTTCTTACCGTTTTCCAATGCTTCGTATGTGGTTTCTAGAAGCAGTCGTTGTGCTGGATCGAGTGCAGCAGCTTCTTCCCTTGTCATATTGAAGAACGGCGCGTCAAACTTAGAGATATCATCCTGAAAAAAATGCCCATATTCAACATTGTGGGACCCATGACGTTGAAAGTTGGGGTGATAGAATGCCTTGTTGTTCCATCTGGACTTCGGAATCGCTGTTCGCGATTCTCTTTTCTCGCAAATCATTTTGAAGAGGGTCTCAATGTTATTCGCCGATCCAGGGCCTCGAAACGACATGCCCACAATCGCTATGGGCATTGATCCATCTGCTTTGTCATTGTGATCGATGCCGTTGTTAGCGCTCAGGTCTCCATTTAGAAAGGGTGCCATTCTAGCGATGAAACAGCAAAAGTTTGAGTCCGAATTATGGGGAAGGTTCTATCCTAGTCTTCTTAGTAGCAATGTATATATGGATCTGAAATTTTGGCTGAACGCACTTTGGAATGACTGAACTCATGCATACATATGCTTTTTAGAAGTATTTCCATGGGTAAATACTCCCGGGACATTTTGCATGAGCTGCACTTGCCTCGATGTCTCTAGAAGATCTCCGAATCACAGAGTAGTTGTTAGCATGCCGATAGGCAAAAAGGGTTTCAAGGATAACTCCGGACGTCTGGAAAATTTCCCGGTGAGTGGCTTCGGTTTTCATCATACTTCGACTAGGAACGAATTCCGGCTTTACTTGTGAATCCAGATTACGATAAATATATGTATCAGCGCAATTCCATCGACACAATCATCCAGCCCTCATCGACATCCAGTCACCAGCTTTGCAACATGTTTTTCAAACTCGCATTTCTATCTACTCTCTCTGCCTTTCAAGCTGCAGCTTTGGTAACGGACAGGTCCGGCAACGACCAGAGGCCTCTTACACCTGAAGTGGCTACCACCAAGAACCAACCCTTCCAACTCTTGGTTGACGACGGCTTTTACTTCGGCAACCCGAGCACGGATTGCAAGCATTCATCGCAGCCTTACATTTATCAGCAGTACACTCGTTTCACGGACGACTATACCTATCTTTCGACAATGCTAGCACCAGATGTTGATTTCACAGTCGTCGGTCACCATGCGCTTTCAGGACATTATCACGACTTCAAACACTTCTATGTTAATGCCTTTTATAGGCTTGGTAGCTGCATTACAGAGGTTTATCCTGAGCTTTTCAAACTTACTTTGTTGACTATCCACGGAGGATGCAATGAAGAGTGGAGCGTACAAGAGATACGAGGTCAGGGACGAGCAAACAATGGTGAGTTGAATCTGTTGCAGTTGTTATCTTGTTAGTTATACCGTAGCTAACATCCACGTTTAAAAGGCCGGGATTTCGACATCATTAACGTTTGGGTCACAAAGTGGCACAATGGCCGAATTGTAAAGGTTCGCACGTACATTGATGCTGTTGAGAGCATGATCATGCTCAAGGAAAACGAAGTCTGGACGAACTCTTCTACCGAAACTGAGCATACAAACTTCCTGCCTGGTCCACGAGGCATGCCAGATATGGCTGCTCTTGGTGAATTCTTGGCAAAGGGTGGACACTACTAAACTCTTGTAAAGCCTTCCGATGAGCGCCATAGAATAGCGGAGAACGACAACATTACTGGAGAAGCTTAGAAGAGACTGTAAAAGCGGAATCGTGTGCAATCTTAGTCTAGAAGCCAAGTAGAGATTGTCTATGACGTAACCTTAGTGTATCAAGGTTATACAAATTAATCGATTTCGTCACTACCAATTCAAATCATTCAATGCAAGGTGATATGTTTTTGTTAACTTAGACAACGAGCAGGAAACAGAATGTATCCTTATTCCTCTAGCTATGCCACGGTTAGGGCCAGTAAAGCTACATGGAAGCTCACTAAACAGCTTTTCTTCTTGTTATATTGTCAGTTTGTGTATAATTTTCACTGTAAAAAAGTTAATTTAGCACTGCGTTTACGTGAAAAACCTCAAGTTCTCTTTTGGTGCGTGGTCAGATGATTGGTGGAGCTCGTAGGGTGGGACGCCTCAGAGGCTAGCATACGTAGAACTAACCGGCTAACTTTAAAATTTTACCGGCGCTTTTGTAGTACCGGGATGTTTTGCCGTCTACCATATCAAGAAATGTAGATCTGTCTTAATGTCCCGAGAAACCTATCCGCTTGCAATAAAAGTACTCTAACTCAGCCATCCATTCTCATAAGATCCAATGACTCGAAAGTCCCCCATCTCAACGATCCATACATCTAGTTTACAGTTCAGCTTCAAAAGCGGAAATCTTTACAAAGCGTAACTGATACCGTCGCACACCATGTCATGCCCTGATTGTTTTCGGGGAAGTTCGCATGCAAATCTGGGTCAGTCGACTGGCAAGGGTCAGGTGCTGGGTGTTCACGGCCTTACATGTTACGTTGCTTTGCCTCCAACACCGATCGCCAACAAACCAGAGTCTACAATTATTTACCTTCCGGACGCTTTTGGTTGGCAATTTATCAACAACCAGCTCCTAGCAGATGCCTACGCTAAGGAAACTGGCTTTCGGGTCATTATACCAGACATCATCAATGGGGGCCCTTTGAATCCAATTGCGATGCAGCTTATGGATGCGGTTTCAGAGCCTGTAAAGGGGTTCAATATTTGGGGATATTTCAGGAAAGGATCTGCGTTCGTTAGGTTGCTGACGATTGTTCTTCCTTTCATGATGCGCTCTAGCGCATACAAGACATATCCAAAGCTGTTGGAATTCGCTCGCAGAGTCAAAGCCGAGTTGCCAGATGGGGCGAAATTGGGTGTATGCGGATTTTGTTGGGGGGGTCTTCCATCAACATTGCTATGCACAGAACCACTGGCTACTTGGTCACAGGATAGGCTTATCGATGCGCATTTCGCGGCTCATCCGAGTCGCCTAAGTGTACCAAAAATGGTCGTTGATGCCATCGAAAAGTTTAAGGTCCCATATTCGTTGGCTGCTGCTTCGGAAGATCCCATCCTTACACCTGACAAAATTGAAAACCTGAGTTCTACTCTGAAATCTTCTTTTGGACCTGGGGATGGTGGAAACGAGTTTAATTATGAAATCGTCGTTTATCCTGGGAGTCAGCATGGTTTCGCAATACGCGCGAAGGAAGGAGACGAGGACGCTGCTGTAAGCGCGAAAGAAGCTCAGGCTCAAGCTGTTCGATGGTTTCAGCGATGGCTGTAGCCCGAAACCTCAATCGTGTGTCACATCTCATCTCACCCAGAAAACAATAGCTATAGGAACGTTACCACAGCAGCTGACATGGAGTAGAATGCATGTCAGGGTTGATGCTCTTGTTATTCAATTTCATAAGCTTTGTTCTACCTGAACCCTACTTCTAACGATTGTGAAGCTAATTTAATTTTGATCTCATTTGACTTTTTTCTATCTGTTTGGTATGTAGCGTATTAGATCAATTATGTTAGAAAAGGATAGCAGGCTATACCCCAACCTACCGTAATTAGGTATTAAAAATAATATAACTTTATAGTTACAGTATACTACATTAGTAGTACTACTAAAAACCTCTTAATAAGAATATACCTATTAGATACGATGGCTAAAATATAGTTATAACGAAGATAGTAGAATAGTGAACTATTATTATAGTAAGATATTAGTATAATAAACTATAATTACAGAGGGGTGACATGAAAAAAGAGTGTTCCTAAAAGTTCTAGTTTTTAAACTAGTATAACTAGCTGAATATTAAATCTATTTCCAATTACGCTAGCTCATTTTAAAGGCAAGAGGTAGTAGTTTAACCTAGATAGGCTTAGTG